>NW_023416320.1:14485490-14692990 GCF_014108235.1 Myotis myotis
AGTGAAATGATAATACAGAACTCTTAGGATTGTTGTAAAAATTAAGTAAAAACAGACCTTAAAATACTTAACACAATGCCTAGTACATAGTAAGGGATTATTAGCCAGGTAATAGCTATTAGCTCTGTCTCTCCCATAAACTATAGATTTACTGAAGGTACAAAGATTTTTGTAGATTTCCATCAGCCAGTACAGTGAAAGGTCCAATAATGTTGGAGTGATTTATAGGAGCTGGTCTGATCTTTGCAACAGAAGAATAAATAGGTTCAAAACAAGTTTATTTTTTCCATTTTTTTCTCTAAACAGAATTAATTGCCATCTATTGTAATTGGCCTCTCACTTATCTATAAAGCTGGAAAGCACAGGGAGAGATGTTTTACTTATGCTTCTGTCATGAAGCAACTGGATGTCTGATCCATGGATCTCCTAGAAATGAGATTTCTCTCAAGCTCCTCGGTTACCCATTACAATTCCTTGTCATCCAATGCTGAGAAATTCTTCCTTAGGTGAGGGACACATTTCTCCTACATTCAAGTCATTTTCTACATAAAAAACTTTTAAGCCAGGCTTTGATTTCCATTGTTTAGACTTTAAAATTCTTTAAGTTTTCTTTATATGACATGTGTGTGTATATATGTAGATATATATACGTGTATATTTAACATTTTATTGATTTCAGAGAGGAAGGGAGAGGAAGAGAGAGAGAAACATCATGATGAGAGATAATAATTGATCAGCTGCCTGGGGGCCAAGCCTACAGTCTGGGTACTTGCCCAGACCAGGAATAGAACTGTGACCTCCTGATTCATAGGTCCATGCTCAACACTGAGCCACACCAGCTAGGCTATAAGATGTATATTTTTAACTTAAAATATTTTTATCTTTGTCTCCAGAACTCACTTTCCTTTTCAGAAATGATGTAACTAACTAGATATATCTATAGATATAAAAGCCTAAGCAACCAGAATGCCAGAACAACCGGAACTACAGGTCACTATGACACGCCCTGACCAACAGGGGGAAGATGCTCAACGCAGGAGCTGCCCCCTGGTGGTCAGTGTGCCAGCAGGAAGGCCCCAGCTGGCAGCGGTAAGGCCCCGATCAGCCCTGATCGCTGGCTAGGCCTAAGGACCCCACCCATGCACAAATTTCGTGCACTGGGCCTCTAGTATGCTAATAAATGTCTGTCTCATATTCTCTATAGAAAGGACACCCTCTCCCATTGTTAACCATTATTATTTCTTTAATGAATAAAGACTCATCAAGTTAAGCTATTTGGTTTATTCCAACCCAGAAATAAGCTAGCTAATTACATTCCTCAGACTTGCCAATGTGGTCATAAGGCCTAGTGGATGGTGAATATCTATGATATTCATTGAACAAATAAATTATTTAATTAATAATGAATCAACCAAATCGGTTGGTGGGAGGAGGTGGTGGTTGGTCTTTATGTAAAGTACAACTCATTGTATTTCTCTTTCCCCCTTATTGAGCTGTTTGAGATCCCCAACCCCCACCCCCACCCCCGCCCCCACCCCCACCCCAGCACATTTGTGGAAATAGAGTCATTATTTCTGTTGTGTGGTTTCTGTGGCTGACTTTATGTACCTTTGGCGACTCTAAAGCTTTTCTGAACATTCCAATTCTCTTTGTCCTCTAGGTACTTGGGGACACAGTGACACATGAGTAGTCTATGCTTCCTGACCCCTCTTTTCCACTCACGCAATGGCTGTACATTCGTCATCAACAAGGAATCTAGCAGGCACTTAGGCTGGTGGGGATGCCAACAGTTCATGAAACACCCTGAGGAATGACAGGTTTATTAAACTAATAACCCAACGATACTTCTGTGGTCTGGGGAAAAGTCTTTCAGAGTAACCCTTTACAGGCGTAGCTAGTTTACAGAATGCTTCCACGTGCATGATTTCATTTGATTTCACACCAACCTATTTGGTGATTGAGGCTCGGCAGGATTAATCGCCTTGCCCAGGATCACATGGCAGGAAATCATGAACACTGTTCTTACAGCCTGTACTTCTGATTCCAAATCAG
This sequence comes from Myotis myotis, assembly GCF_014108235.1. Classification (NCBI taxonomy): domain Eukaryota; kingdom Metazoa; phylum Chordata; class Mammalia; order Chiroptera; family Vespertilionidae; genus Myotis; species Myotis myotis. Next base: position 14,487,543 of record NW_023416320.1, read on the forward strand.
AGCTGTTGCAGGATCTGCCTTTGCTGCTTCTAATGACCATGTTTCTGCTGGAAGCTAATTGAGTATTGTACCCTCACCCATTTTCTGCACATGTAAAATTCACCCAAAGGAATTGGATTCTTACCAGCATTCATTTCTTGGTTCTCATTTTCAAGGACTATTTACTAAGCACTTTTTATGTTCCAGGACTGTACTGAGTGGTAGGAGGCAACACTAGAAAGCAAACATGACTGTTGCCCTCTTAGAGCTCAGAATCCTACAGGAAGTGAGGAGCGGAACACAGGAAATTAGAAACTCAGATCTGTCAAGCAACAGCAGAGGCGGCAGCAGCAGTTGCAACTTACACCCATCATGGAGGAGAACGTGATCCACAGGCCGTTACCTACATAGGTGCTGGCTACTATGTTGGACCTAGGACCTTGAACGTGTGGCACTGTCATTTCAATTGTTAAGTAATTTGCTTCTAAGTTGTTTGTGTAATGGGAATAGTGTTTGTGTGTTTGACATATTGAACTGATGTATTGAAAAGAAGACACAATTCCATTTTGATATCGTGTAATCATGTCTTAGGAAATACACCAGCGGCTCTGGAAACATAGTAATAGCTAGTCTGTATTCGCTGCTTTACTGAACACAAGGCTCTGTTCAAGCTGCTTCTCAGGTATTAATCTTCAGAACAACCATGTAAGATGAAAACTATTATTACCCACATTTTTTTTTCTGATAGGGATTTCAAAGAACAGAGTGGTTAAGCAATCCCCGCCTCCGCCCCCCCCCCCCCCCCCAAAGAATTCTGGCTCCAGAGTGTATACCTTAACTACCATATTATAGGAGAGATAGCTAAAGTTGAGCCTGAGAGCTTGGGGAATTCCCTGAGAAAGTGCCATACAAATTATGCCTCAGTTTTCTTAACTGTAAAATGGGACAAAGGGAATTTCTACTGCACACAGTAACTCCAAACAGTAAATGAGGTAATATATGTAAAGTTATAGTATAATACATCTATGTGGTCATTGTAAGTGCTCGATAAATTTAGCTATGATTAGTATTATTATAATAATTATTAGAAATAAACTGAGACAGAAAAATTGATCCCACATTAAGTAAAGTAAAGTAAAGTAAAGTAAAGTAAAGTGAGGTGGCAAAGAGTGGTCTGAAAGAGGGAATGGCACATGTGAAGGCCCATAGGTGAAGGAAAACATGGTGAGATCAAATTCAGATATCTAGACTATATACCATGATCCCTCTTGTATTCTGGCACTTTTTATCTTGACCACATAAATGCCATTGCCTTTGCTACTGGATAGTGGGCTGCCTGATAATAAAAGCCAAAAAAGGTTTTCAGTTTAGTATTGCCTCTGAGCTGATGTAAGTTTTGTTTCTACCTATGAGGGTGATGATGGTGAGGTGATAATGATTAACAGGCTTTATAGTTTATGTAACATTTCTACAAATATTTCCTCATCTACATCTTCACTATCACCTCTGAAGGTCATTGTCATCACCATCAATATCGGTTAGAGCTACATAAAGTAGTTCTATGACACCTGAACATCTCTCAATACCAATAATACTTCACTCTTCACTTCAAACCCTCATGTCTCTTGGTAGGCACTACTTTGTTGGAGGGCAGACTTGTTTAAAAGCTACCACAGATTTCTAGGTTAACATGTCAGATTGAGCACGTGTGTTTATTTGCACTTTCTCTACAAATCTCATTTAAGGGCAGGGAACACATAAACACACGAGAGAAAGATCGTGAGAGGAGATGAGAGCAGGTGAGTCATGTTGAAAAAGTTGGAAGTTGGCAAGCTGTTGAGCGAACGGTAGGCGACTGTGTGGAATAGGGAACGCTGACAGCTAAGTGTTGGAGGGCTACAGTGGAGAGTCCAAGAGGGAAAGTATGCTACAAATTTTATAAACCCCTGAGACTCAGAGATTGATGGTAAAAGGTACCTTTGAAGGGACGGACAGAGGCATGAGTTCAGCGCTGGCTTGGTGGCATGCCTTTCAAGAGAGCAGGGGACCCTTTATATTCCACCCTCTACCCCAGCAGAATATAGGAGGTGTCGTTTCCGGAGAGGATGCACAATAGAGAATCTAACATCTTCACCAGTAGGCAAAGCCTCAGAGGGAGAGATGGGTATTCATGAAAGTAGAAGGATTAAGGGAAAGATTCACACTGGACACAGAAACCCCCATGCTCCTTCTCAATTTTCACCTCCCAGAGGACAGGGAGTCTCTTTTCTCCACTCAGACAGGAGAGGGAAGGATTTCTTGCTAGGAAACTGACCCACTCAAGAGAAAAGGGTCACAAAAATGGGCATTTAAGATTTCTCTGTAACGCTGGCAGTTTGGGGGGTACCATCCTCTCAAGTTTCCCTTGCTGCAATGAAGCCCACTATTTGACAAACACCACCCATGTACATAGGTATAGTCAAACCAGCATTTTACTTTATTACTTTAAAAAAAAAGTCTCAAGATAAGACTAACATAAAAGACAGCAACCAAAACAAAATGAAAAAGGAAGGCAAAGTATACAGAGACCATACAGGTGGTGAAAGAAACTTAAAGAAACTATATTTATTACCCTCTGAGAGGTAAGAGAAGATACAGACTACATGAAATGAAACCAGGATGCTATAAGTAAGAATGATTTGGGATATTAAAAGGGAGCTTTTGGAAATTAAAAAAAGAAACATTAAAAATTCAATGAGGTTGAGTAAAATACTTGAGCAAGTCTTCCAGAAGAAAGCACAAAAGTTAAAAATATAAAACAGGAGAAGAAAATTAGCAGGTAATGCTAGGAGTTTCAATATCTAAAAAAGTAGATGTGACTACAGAAGATAATGAAGGAAATGGTGGGGAAGAAATTATCAAAGAAATAACACAAAAAATTTCCAGAGCTAAAGGATAATGATTTCTAGATCTAAGTTTTATGACGTAAACATGCTCATCATGGCAGGGACCCATAAATAATAAATAATATCTAGCATCATTCTACAAAATTCAGAACAGTAGAGATAAAGAGCAAATCCTAACATATTCCAGAGAGAAACATACAAATAAATAGGTCATGTGGTCACATATAAAGAAAGGAGGGGGGATAGAAATTACTTCAGGCTTTTCAGTAACTCTGGAAACACATTGACAAAAATCTGAGAGATAATGATTCCAGTCTAGAAATCTATGCTCACCAAAATCGTCAATGTAGAATGAAAATATGTTTAGCCAAGCAAAGTTCCCAAGTTTAGCCCCTCAGTACAATTTCTTTCTTTTAAAAAATTCTTATTCCCCCCTTTAGTGAGGCATAATTGACAAATAAAAATGGTATATAGTTAAGGCATACAATGTGATCATTTGATATATGTATTCATTGTGAAATGATTACCAAAATCAAGTTATTTAACATATATATCACCTCACATAATGTGTGTGTGCGTGTGTGTGTGTGTGTGTGTGTGTGTGTGTGTGTGTGTGTGGTAAGCACATTTAAGATCAGCCCTCTTAGCAAATTTCAAGTATATAATAAAATATTATTAACTGTGGTCATTTGTTGTATATCACCTCTCCAGAACTTACAGTCTCTGCTTTTATGAGCTTGACTTTCTTTTTACATTTTTCTAACCAAGGATGAACCTACATTGATTCATCATAAGCACTCAAAGTTCATAGCTTATATTACAGTTCACTCTTTTTTAAAAAAAATATATTTTTTATTGATTTTTTATAGAGAGGAAGGGAGAGAGACAGAGAGTCAGAATCATCGATGAGAGAGAAACATCGATCAGCTGCCTCCCGCACATCTCCCACTGGGGATGTGCCCACAACCCAGGTACACGCTCCCGACCGGAATCGAACCCGGGACCCTTCAGTCCGCAGGCCGACGCTCCATCCACTGAGCCAAACCAGTTTCGGCTACAGTTCACTCTTGATATTGTACATTCTATGGGTATGAACAAATGTACAATAACATGTATCCATTATTGTAATTTCTTAGTGCATTGGCACTGCCTTAACAATCCTCTGTGCCCTCCTGTCTCCCCACCCCCAGCCCCTTCCTCCTGGCAACCACTGATCTTTTTATTGTCTCCATAGTTTTGCCTTTTCTAGAATGTCATACGGTTGGAATCCTACACTATGTAGCCTTTTCAGATTGGCTTCTTTCTCTTAGTAACATGCATTTAAGCTTCCTCCATGTCTTTTCATGGCTTGGTAGCTCCTCAGTACAATTTATAACCCTGGATAATATTACCTTGTCTGGACAGGTTATAAAACTGCTATAAAGATCCATGTGCAGATTTTTGTGTGGACCTATACTTCCAAATCCTTTGGGCAAATACCAAGGAATGGAGCTTGTCTTTTTAATGGAGTCTTAGTGAGTCTTTAAAAGGAAGGAAATCCTGACATTTGCAACAACATGGATGCACCTGGAGGACATTATGCTAAGTGAAATAAGCCAGACACAGAAACCCAAAAACTGCATGATCTCAACTGAAGGACAGGTTTCACCACGGCAATAAACCAAGAAAGAGGAGGAGATTGGCCAGGTAAAGGTGATGCAAACCACAGTCAGTAAATGGGCTTCTCAGAAAGTCAGCAAACGAAGTCTCAGGATCTGCTGGGCAGCAGGCCCGAGAACCTTTCTCCAGGCTGGCGCAGGCTAAGGGAAGCTCTGGGTCACAGAAATCCATCATGTGGACACGAGTCTCCTGTCATCCTTGCTGAAGAGCAAAGGAGGCCACACCCTGGAGCAAGCAGCAACTTGCAGAGATTGCAAATAGGCCCAATTGTGCTAATGTCCAATTTGTATTTCCTCTAAAGCACAAAAGGAAAAAGCATGGTATCTGTGCCTAACAGCTCTTTTCTCAGACACTTTTTAAAAACAAGAGAACATATGGAGTGCTAACCGGATGATTTAGAAAAGCTCTGTTCTATCCCTGCTATTGAAAGATTTTAAGTGAGTGCTTCCATATTTCTAACATGCCACCACCACCACCATCTTCAAGAAAGACTAAAGGGATTGGCGACTATTCTCTGTCAAAACCCAGGTCAAATGGCAAGTTTAAATAATGAAGTCAAGTGCAACTCCAAGCATTACAACTTAGCTGGGTTGATTTTGCCCTTCAAGGAGGATCTCTGTGCCTTCTTCTGGGAACAGTCTGTTGAGGATTCAGAACTGTGACTCTATTTGGTCATGAGTGAGTTAGCTGACAGTATGGATGTAACCTGAACAAAACTCAATGCGGTGAATTGCATGCTCTTCATACAGGAGCATTCAGAGAAACAGATACGCAAACAAAAGACCTTGACTTTGTACTTACATCTTTAACATACCGAAGGGATTCATTTATAATGCACCTCACCCAGCTTAATGGTCCCCCAATTCTGTAGCTCTGGATCTTTTCAAACACCAAACCTTTAAAAATCTCCCATCACCCAACCCAGGAGGCTTCTCTGCATTGCACCCCTGGTTAGTCTTCTTCCTCAACTCCTTACACTGCAGGTAAACTTAATTTCCTTGGCTTGGTTCCCTGTCTAGGTTTTCTATAACAAACGAGAATTCAATGCCTAACCCGGTAAGGAAGAATTTATCTTCCATTTTTCTATTTTTTAGAATCCTATGTTTGTTTGATTTTCATTTATTTACTTGCAATGGCCTCAAAACAATGACTGACCAAACCTTAGAAAGCATGGGGAATGTAGCTGATTCTGAAAAGGCAAAATTATTTTTGGTAAAGAAAGTCATATACGTGGAAGCCAAAAACACCCACACGTGAACAAGTTCTGTTGCTGGTAGGGAGGGAAAAGTTTTCATTTGGGGTTCTAGAAGGGCTATAATTTTTATATCAGTTCTGGCGCTCACATACACAAAACCCCAGCTCTGCCACGGTAGGCAACACTGCCATTGTCCCATTTTCTGCAGTCGGAGACAATGGAAGAAAGCACTTTACATCCAGAAAATAGACTGATTGAAATATCATCTCTGGGAAGTCTGTTCTAAAGACACTAATTGATATTGTTTGAGGGACTCTAAGTGTCTGTCATAAAAACCATTGTAAACGGCCGACTTGTTTTCTTCTGTAGTTTGCTTAACTTGGCAGAATGTTAACTTCCCCCTTAGAAAACCTCCCATTTTGATTTATGAATGTTTTCAAATTTTTAAGATTCTCCAAACCGTTGTTTCACCTGTAAGTAGAGAGATAGCTTGTTTGGCTAACTGCCTTGCATGCCTCGGTGCCAGGCAATGAATAATGCCATGTTTAATATTCTAAATTTGTGTTCCAAATTCTGAATTTCCAGTGAGCTGCATGGAACTCTACTGATAAGTGACTGGTTTTCCCTGCAAGGATTGTCTTATTTTAAACTTCAAATTTAGTTGCCTTACTTTATGCAAGGCAATTTTGAATGGATTTTAAAGTGAGGATGAAGACTATTCATGCCTTTATAAACCTAGAAGGCAGAAGGGAGCTAACGAAGGAGGGCATCTTATCTAAGAGGACTACAGGTCTTAACAGCAGCACGCAGGGAAGGCGCTTTCTTTCCAAATGGTGCTAACCAACCTTTAATAGGAACCTCAGATACAAAGTATTTACCAGAGTGTCCAGTATTCACCCCAAAGGATTTCTACATGTTTAAAAATATAAACATATTTGTGCGCATAGAACTGGAGCGGAGGAAACGATAATGAATCGCATGTGTGACCAGATATTTCTTCAGCACTAAAGTAGGCTGATCTGAAATTCTGGAATTTGGATGAACTTAAAAATATTTTTTTACCCATTTCTGTCTCCCTCTGCACTTTTTTTAGGCCATATGGTAAGTACCAGGATAATGTGAGAACGCGTTCCTCAGTGCCTTTCCAGCATAGGGGGGAGGAAGGACTGACCGCTGCCACCTCTCAGTGAATGTCTGAGAATATTCCACACTAATTTGGGGAACTTGAGCATTATTATTCTTTTCTTTTTTATTTCCAGGATGTGTGTCAGCCAAGACTGCACCTTACTGGACCTGAGCTTGCATAGATTATCCAGCTCATTTAGATAATTAGATGGTTTGAATGTGAGTGCTCAGATAATTCACACAGCTGTCTAGACTGACCTGGGTTGACCAGATTACTGCACGCTCCCCCGTGTCTCTCTAGCTTTATCAACCTGTCAAGATATTAAAAACCAACAACCAAGACTCTGTTTTTTCCTGTTTAAAATATGAAATTTTAGAATTGCTATAGACTAGTAAAGAGGCTAAGCTGCTCATTCTTCCCCTTTCTTATATATATTCTGTGAATATATTTATGAACCAGTGGTTTCATATGCTACATATTTTGTTTGACTTAAGAGATGGATACAAATTGTTTTGAGGGACAACCACTATGGGAGAAATGATCATGCTAATTTCTTGCTTGGAAAAGAAAGGTTTAGCTCCTTTGTGGCCAGAACTGTGATCGAGCCTGCAGGATTCTTTTGTTGTCTGTGGTGACATCAGACCGGTAGGTGATATTGGTACGTTATTAGAGAGGTAGAACAAAACCGGTGATAAAGTTTCTAATCGCGACTGAACTAGGAGAAAAATACAACACAGGGCAGTCAAGGTAGCAGTCAAACGATTGCCCACTGGAGTTAGCAGTGTTCATGGCGTACAGCGTGGGTGTGTTTCTGAGCTAATTGGGCAGGTGTGTTTAGTATTGCCTCACCACATGACAGAAGGAAAAGGGTATACAGATCAACAAATGGGGCAGGAGACTCGTCTTCACATTTTGTTCTGACCTAGAATGTGGAGACGTGTTGGAGCTGATGGATATATATACAGAACCTGCCAGAATTGGCTGAATGGGGTTGGAGTGGCCAACTTTACTGCTCATTAGCCTTGCTTCTGAGGACAATCTTATATATTACACAGAAATATAAGATCCATAAGACACAAGATTGAGTTGCTAACTTAAAAAATAAAAGAGTAACTTGTGTTCACATTGCCTTTGCCCACCCCCATCCCAGGAATGGCTTGCTGAGGGGAATTACCTGGTTTGCCCAGAGATGTAGGGAAGTGGCAGCCCTGGGGGAGTCTGCTTCCCCAGCTGGGGATGGTGTGACAAAGGCCAATGGCACAGAGAGCCTCCAGTGGAGAATGGGTGTGAGATACGGAGTCAGCAGTTGGGCGGCAGTTCTTGGAGCATTCCCTGGAATGGTGGTGATTGACAGGCAGCACTGGCAAATGTGCCCCTGTGTGTGGTGGACCATGACATACAAGGATGGAAGGCACCATGCGTACAAGAAGCTGCTTCTCACCCAGTTTTCAGGTATAAGTCCACCACTTTTATATGGTACAAATGGAGTGGGAAGGGGTCCTAAGTCCACCACTTTTATATGGTACAAATGGAGTGGGAAGGGGTCCTAATCACATACACACACACACACACACACACACACACACACACACACACACACAGACTTCACCCAGAAACTACACAGTTGGGTCACCTAATTAATATGTTTCTACTATATTTTTAGAGGAAAAACAATGAGCAGGAGCAAGTCTTCTCCATAGGACAGTTTGTGTGAGGATAACTGCTATCGTGGACAGGCAGCTACTGCAATCTATTTTTATTCCATCTTTCTGTTAAAAAGAATGCTCCTTATACTAAAATATTACAAATATCCCTGTTAAGAGGGGAATAAATAACAATGCAGGTGAAAAGAGGGCCAAGGTGGGGGGGGGGTGTTGTTTTTTAAAAAAATATATTTTTTTTATTGATTTCAAAGAGGAAGGGAGAGAAAGAGAGAGATAGAAACATCAATGATGAGAGAGAATCACTGGTTGGCTGCCTCCTGCACACCCCACACTGGGGTCCAGCCTACAACCCAGGCATGTACCCTGATGGGGAATTGAACCATGAGCCATGCCAGCTAGGCCCAAGATGCTTTAAAAATTCAGTTCCCCCAGCTTTCATGGATTCATTCTAAGGGTTTCAAGAAGAGCTAGAATGAATTCTAAAGAATGATGAAAAATGATACAGGACTTTTTCCAATTTTTTAAGAGGGAGGAATTTGAACTCTACATATTAAAGACCAGTATGTTTGATTCAATGCCTAGGGAAACACAGACATGGATTATTAAATGTGTTATTTATGATCATTCAGAAACAAAATCAATGATCACTTAGAAAACATACCAAAAAACCTCACATCCTTCCTCTTATTGTTGTTATTTTCTAGCATGATTAGGAAGCCATAGGAAATGATCAGGGAAATTTTAGCATATCTCTCATGATATTCTGGCGGACAAGAGGAGGAAATATAATATGGCTAGGAGGAGCTGACATTGATGGAAGGGCTGAATAGCAGCCTGAAGGGAGGCCTACAATGGTGCAACTGGCATTTCCTCTTTGTTTTGTCCTGGCCAGCTTCGTTACCTAACAGTGCTGATCAAATTTTCAGGTGACAAGAGACTAGAAGAAAGGCGTAGTACAAAGGTGACAGAATCAGGATCAAAGGGACCCTGACCAAATAGAACAATAGGCTGAAGTCTACTAGACTGAAATATAACAAGATTGGATAACTTGTATATAACTCATGTAGTTTGGGAAGTTGAATTTGAAGCTAATTTATTCAGGTTGGCTCACCAGGCATTTTATTAGTAGGCACAGAAGCATTGTGAAGGGATCTTATTTTTGGTGGACTGTAATTGGCAATATCTACCTTATGAAATATTGAGTTTAAAAATCATTTGCCAATAGACACCGTCTCTGGGGAGGTGGAGATGTGTGTCAGATAGTCTCGCTCCTCATTCCAGTCAGTTCCAGGGCACCCTGCACAGTGCAGAAGAGCTCTCAGGGAAATCTGGGCATTGTTGGATACTCAGAACACCAGAGAGAGCGGTAGGTCAGAGTTCTGAGATCTCGGTCCATGTGGAAATGACTAGTGAAGGAAGGGGAGCAAAAGGAAACAGTGAAAACTAGCCAGCCTATAGGTACCCCTGGATGGGTCTGGAGTACCAGAACTAGGGTCATGGTAAAAACAACATTAGAACCTAGACACCTCCTTCATCGATTCACTCAGTAGAGACAGGAGAAAGGAGTCCACAGTCGACCAAAGGGACCGGGTAAAGAGAAAAATCTACAGAGACACACAATGTTTGAGTCCTCCCCTTCATAGCAGTAGTGCTTTAATTTGACTGGGCCCAAGCTTGGACTTTCCAGTGATGAAAAGTAACGTTCACATATCTTTCATTTGGGAGCATTCATCTTTTTTTTTTTTCATTTGGGAATTTCTTCACCCACTGCGTAGTCTTGGTGGGAATACAAACCAGGTCACCCTTCCCTTCTCTAACTAGTATGAGTACATGACCCAAAATAAGCCACTAGACTCTGCCTAGCCATTGAGCTTTAAGTAAGATGAGATGAAAGAATAAATAAAAGTATAGTTAACCCAGTTTGTTTGCATTTGTGGTCCCTCAAGAAGTTTGGTGAGGTTCTCACTTTATGAGCCCACTTCTCCTGCCTTCCTACTGATCGCGTGACCTTCCAGGGGAGTTTTTCTGCCAGAAGAAACGCTGGCGCAAAGCAATGGCAAGCATCGTGCTTGCTTGCATGGTTGTTTGTAAGCTAGGGCGGACTTCAAGCCGCTTTCTGAAGGAAGGTCTGGCTCTCCTGTCCGTACCCTGAGAGCCCATGTCAGTGTGCTGTTCTGCACTAGGTCATTTTGACACATTTGTCCGTGACCATTGATTGTGCTGTGTGACATGAGCGATCTGTTTCTGTAAAGCAGTAATGTTTCCGAACGGCTTATGTTTTCTTCTCAATTAAACCAGATCTAAGGTTCTCTCTTATAATAAGGTCACTCACATTCACTTAGTGGCCATAGGCTTTCTTAAGTGGAGAGAAAAGTCTGGAGTGAGTGGTAATTAAGGGAATTACTCACACGCTGGTGTACGCCGATGGGACCGTGTCATTGATGAGACTCTCTCATGGGTAATGACTACGGACCGACTGCTTTCGCAAGCATGGTGAAGTCACCAGTTCCTATTAAAAGGCCAGCTGAGAGATGAGTAATATTCGCTTTAGAAATCTAAATTTCACCCCGAGATAAAGCCTTCCAGCCTAAGGACATGTATGTCTTTTGAGTACCTTCTGTGTTCCAGATCCCATGCTAATCTCTGGGTATACAATGTGAGGGGGGACAGACACAGTTGCTGAACTCATGGAACTTACAGTCTAGAGGAGATGCAATCATTATTCAAGGAATCACAAAAAAGCACACGCTTGATGACAAATTAATAACTGGGATGAAGAAAAGTCATGCCCAGTGCTGTGAGTGCTCCCCCCAGGGGCGCGCTCTGAACCTAGGGAGGGGTGGAGGCCAGGTGGCTTTTCTGGAATCTGTAGTATGATTTGAGAGCTGAAGGGTAAATGAGAAGTAAGTGGGCATAGGGGCAGAGCAGGGACCTACAACCACCAATTGGCTGGGTAGTTGGGCATCATTATTGCCTCTTTACCTTTCCTCAACTGCTACATGCAATTTAGACTCTGGGTAGGTTGTCTTCCTTACCTTGGAAAACTGTCAGAGGCAGAAAAAGGCTTGTCTTTGTTACTTTTTGAAAAATAAAATATTTTATATATTTTTCCCTTTCCTTTTTTTTTTTTTTTTTTTTTTTTTTTTTTTTTTTTTTTTTTTTTTTTTTTAGGAACATCCACTTCCTAGTTTGAATTTGAATCTTTTTTAATTGATCTGTTTTGTAAATTTTGGTTGCTATGACAATAAATGGATTCACTTCAAAAGCTATTAACAGCAGCTTGGCTATTTGGTTTTCTTTGTTGAGAATATTATAACAGGCAAAATGTCAGCAATAACCAAGAAAACCCAGGGACAGGGAAAATGATACAGGATTTTGGCAAGAGATGACGTGCATTCTGGTTCATTAAACATTATAGAATTTAATTTCTGGTGAATAATTGAGAGGTATTAATTCATTTTATATGAAAAAACCAGAAGAGTAAGTTTAAGAATGATAACCTTTCTGGGATTTTCACCTAATGTCATTCATTATTTCAAATCAATATTTATTGAGCTTCTACTGTGAGCCAAGAACTGTGCTAACTACTAGAAATAAAAGATAAATAAATAAAAAAACACCTCCCCATCCAATGATGAAACTGCAAACCTGTATTTTTACGGGCACAAAGGAAAAACACTAGAACCAGGAAAAAATGTGGTCAAGCTGATGCCAAGCATGTTTGCCTTCTTTTAGGCATCATATCATAAAAAAAGGGGCAAGAATATACATGAACAAATGGCATTATTTTCAGTGTATTTTCCACTTTCTAAAAACAGTGAACATGAAGTAAACATTACTCAAACACATTACCTGGTGGCAAAAATGCCATCACCATGAATCCTCAGTACAATGAATTACATACCCTGAGAAGGTCCATGAATTACATACCCTGAGAAGAGGGTATGTCAATGAATTACGAACCAAGAGCTTGCTGCCTGAGTTAAGAGCTAGGCCAACTCTGGAGCCGGAATGTCTCCTTTGAATGCCCGCACTGCCAGGTAATGGCTGTGTAATGTTGGACAAGCCACCTAGGACTTGCTCAGTTTTCGTTTCCTCCTCTATAAATTGAGAAAAATAATCACCTCTATATCGGGTTGTTAAATAATATTTGTCTCACATAGGAAATGGTGTGTATACACATGCACATATATGGACGTATTTAATGTTATATATTGTATATTTAAATCCAATATTATTATTTCCTATTCAAGACGCAAACTAACTTCTGTTGTAGCTACATTTTTTTAAATATGTTTTTTTAATTAATTTTTAGAGAGAAAGGGAGGGAGAGGCATAGAGAGATAGAAACATCAATGAGAGAAAAACATCATCAATCAGCGGTCTCCTGCACTCCCCCTACTGGGGACAGAGCCTGCAATCCAGGCCTGTGCCCTGGCTGGGAATTGAATCGGTGGCCTCCGGGCACAAGGGTCAATGCTCAACATTGGCCAAGCCGTAGCTACTTTTAAACCAACAGTTAATGATCGTTTTGCCTGTAACTGAATATCAGAAGCGTTTGTATCCGTGTTTGCTAGTCAGTTGGGTTCTAAACTCCTTGAAGGCAGCCTTTGCCTTGTCTTGATAGATTCTCACGTATGTGTCAGAGCGCTGAGCATGCAGCAGTGTTTGAAGCATGCTGCTTTCAGATGTTTTTTGTATTCATAAATTTCATAACGAGGCTTAGTATATCTCCCCCTTCCATTAACCCTCACCCATCTTGTTTTCTTTTTTAATTTGCATACCAGGTTTTTTTCTTAATCAATAGCCAACAGAAGCATTTGGTCTATCTTAGGACATAGTATCACAAATTGTGCATTAGTGGAAGTCAAATTAATAAAATTTTACCAGACTAAATCCCTGTTTAGTTTTTTTTTTTTCTACTGTTCTAAGCTTTATTGGTCTTATTTTTTTGGTAAGGATTAACCCCTCCATTCCAAAGGAAATTTGTTTAACAAATTACCTTCCCTCGAATGACAGAAAAACTGGAATATGGAAAGAATATGCCTGGGAACAGTAATGGCTCGCATTGTTCTTGACTTTTTTGAAAGTATCATTGTGTTCCTTGGCATGAGGAAAAGTAATACTTTAAGTCTTTCAAATGCGATAATAAGAGGCTGTAGTGCTTTAGGAAATCGGAATCTGGAAGTCATAGGATGGGTCAAGAGACCAGTTCCTCTTCTGAGGAGCCTGGGCAGAAAGAAAAATAGCCGCATTGTCCTGGAGGTCTAATGAGATGCCACCAGCGGGGGCTCCGCTGCTGAACTCCCGTGTCACTGGCTCAGTGCTTTGCAAACACTTAACACTTTTAGGTGATTCCACAGCTGTGAATTGGCAGCCTGGCAAGAGTCCTGAATAGCCTTGAATTTACAGCTGAAAAAGGGAGGGGAAGAGGGATATTTTATCAGGTCTTACGAACTTATTTAGATTTTTCTCAGAGACCAGACCATCACAAAACCCCTATTTTGACTTTGAATGTGTCTTACACAACTTCCATGAGGACACGTGGTGTGTGTGTGTGTGTGTCACGTCTCTTGCAAGTGCCGTAGTTGAATGTTTTAGCTTATGTTGGGTTATTACCAAACGACTTAGGATGGCCAGACACAACTGACATTTATTAGCTTGCATTCAGAATTGTTAAAGAATGCTTTAAAAATTTAGCTTTGGGTTGGTACACTCCCTCCCCTCCTCCAACTCTGGTATTGCTTTTTTTGTTTGTGTTTTTGAGGCTGAGGGTTATCCATGACTCATTGGCAAGCTCCAGTTCAATCAATTTAGAAGGAACTTTTAGGGCTGAGTTATTTTTAAATGCCTGAAAATGAGGGAGTGTAAATGGAAATCTAATCACGACTTAACCTGTAGTCATGCAAACAGTCAACTATGAAATCAAATGAGTTTCCAACCCTCTTAACCCATTAATGATTACTGACTAGCTATGTTGCCCAAACATCATTTTTCAAAGAAAAGGAAAGGGAACAGGCACGTATCTGGATGGGGGGTGCAGTGGATAGGAAGGGAGGGGCGCTACGGATGCAAGGAAGGAAATCTCTTGGACAAAACAATTTCCTCGTAGACACAAGCATGCAAGCTTACATAAGCATATATCTCCCCCTGGTATGCATTGTTCGGGGTTTTTTACGAAGCCTGTTCTTGGTAAGTATCAAGCAAAGGACTGTATCGTCTTTGTTAAACTCCATCTGATTTTGAATACTCGACATTACAGAGGTTCGGCCTCTGCCAGCCTCATGGTTGGACTTGCAGAAAAATGCAGCTCTGAGATTTCTTTGGAGTTCTGAGTTCATTCGGAAACTGTATCACCGTGGCTGGCTCTCTCCCTACCCACCTCCCGTCACCTTTCTTCCTTTGCAGGTTTCCATCTACTCTCTATCTTCTTTCTCAGTTTCCTTGTTTTTTGAGTCTGTCTCCTTTTTTCTGCCACTTTTAAGAATTCCCTGCCCTTCTTCAACTTTGATGCTATTACTCTTTATCTTAAGAGCTACACCCAAACAACAGAAAAAGTATTAAGAAATGCAGGATTATGGAAAAACAAAATTATTGTCTAAACACCTAAGGATTCAAATTAGTAAACAGTATGCATGGAGAAGGAAGATGTATGCATGTGTATGTGTGTATGTAAGTATGTGTGTGTGTGTGTGTGCGTGCATCTTACATATATAAACACCAACACATATGGTTAATTGCTATACATTAATTTCTTACTTTCAATTTTGTATTTATTCCTCTTTGGAGAAGGCAGGCATTCCCATATAATGTCAGACTCACCAATTATTGAAAAATAATAGTGTATGATTATTGAATATTCTCTACTTGATTAAATTACCAGTATCCTTTCTGACCTCCCGAATTGCCACCCAACTCATCTGAATCTAAACCGATGTAAAAACCTGCCTGAATCAGGAAACACCAGCTTGGCCTCCCATGAAAGCCGGGCTTGACTATTTCATCTCACAGTAGAAAAAGGCAAGCTTGTTAAACGTCCCTTTAGTGCCAAGTGGTAATTACCCCCAAATGATTTCCTGGGGTTGGACTAAGCCTCTTTTATGAACATTTACCTCCAATGTCAGCGTATGACTGAGAGGAAAAACAAGCCTCTCTTTTTCTTACACGCGCAGCCATAAAGATGGAAAACAAAAAGAAAGCCAAAGTAAACATTTTCTTTTCTGTTTGTGTTGTTAGATGTGGAACCTTGAGTAACGCCTCGTTCTCTGTCTATTCTATAAAAACGAACGAGGAACACGGCCCTTTGCTGGAAGGTACACAATCTGTGCACATTTCGCACAGGAAGTCGCCTTTTCTTAAGCTACTACCCTTGTTTCTAGGGACCCAGTTTAAAGAGCAGGAAAGAAGGAAGAGTGCTTGGCTTTGGAAAGGCTGAAACTGAATGGAAAAAATAGAATTTACCTTTACCTAGGCCCTTACGTGCCCTTGGACACTGAGCCACTGTGAATACGCTGCCGCGGCCCCACCACCAAAGGGCTGGGCGCAGGAGGAGAATGAAGGTTTCCTGCCATTGCGAGCACAGCTCTCACTTCGTAAGTCGATATGACGGATGCTCACAGGCTTGTGTGGCCCTCCTTTGAGATATGTCATCACCATTTTTAATAAGAATCTCCAAGCCCTTTCAAAACATTGTGAACATGCCACAAAGTATTTTTCCCTAAGTTTTTAACATCTGTAATAGTTAGAAGCTGCTTTGTCATTAATTTCCATCAGACGGAGGACGTTTGGCTGAAATGGAAGAAAAGATTTATTAAATTTAGTTTCGGTTCCATTCATGGGACTGAAATATATGTCGGAATATGAAAATGACTAATGTCTCTATGTTAAAGAAATCGATTTCCAGGGTGCCAAGTGGAAAAGTGTAATTGAAATTGACCCATTAAATGATTACATTATTTGTGTACCAAATCTAATATATTTCACAAAACTATAGAGCTGTTTCAGTAACTACCTGCCAAACCGTATATACTGTTCCTAATTAAGTTTTATAAATGTACTTATAAAAGTGTGAGGTTGCAGAATTATCCAAGTAATACGTCTCTACGTTTATGAAACCTGTGCCAGAGCATTAAGACAAGGCAGTGCACTTCTAATCTCATGACTATTTCATGACTAGTGAAAGCTGTAATAAACAAGGTGACAAAATGAGTTTTCAAGGGAAGGTTCCCAGTTAGATGCATGAAATATACTAGTTGGAAATACACTTATTTCTTAACTTCTAGCATTGCCCCTGGCGAATCACATTGCAGTAAGCACTTGACCTTTACAAATGTACTTAAAACTCACTTTCTGAGTGTCCATAATGTGCTAGGCACATGCATTTATTTTCAAATATGCAATTTTCTTTCATCCTGGCAACCACTCAGTAAAATAGGTCTCATTTCTGTTTG
The DNA here is from genome assembly GCF_014108235.1 of Myotis myotis. NCBI lineage: Eukaryota > Metazoa > Chordata > Mammalia > Chiroptera > Vespertilionidae > Myotis > Myotis myotis. The sequence continues at coordinate 14,504,501 of NW_023416320.1, forward strand.
CTGGTAAAAGATCATGGGCAACTCGATTAAGATACAAAATATTTAATTTTATGGCAGCTTTCATTTCTTCCCCTTCATTTTTAGGGGAAAATGTTTCTGAAGGGAAGGAACTTATTCATCTTTGTATTGAAGGAAGGAAAGAAAAATATGCTGTTTTCCAAGTGATTTAAAGGTCCACCCTCCCGTTTGGTTTTGTTTACAGTTCATTTTCATTCAAAAAAATCATCAAAAGATTCTAAGGTATTGTGGATTTTTTTCAATTTATCAAATAGAAGTGTATATTTTTCAGTTTTATTGACAATAATCGGCATACATCACTGTATATATTTAAGGTGTACAACATGATTGTTCAAATCACATATATGGTGAAATGATTACCACAACATGTTCAGCTAACATCCATCTTCTCACACAGATACAATAGAAGAATAAAAAACTTCTCCTTGTGATGAAAATGCTTAGGATTTACTCTCTTAACCACTTTCCTATATATCACACTTCAGTGTTACCTATAATCATGTTGTACGTTATATCCCCTGTGCTTATTTATCTTATAACTGGAATTTTGTACCTTTTGACCATCTTCCTCTATTCCCCTTTCCCCCCACCCTTTGTCTATAATTTCTTTTTCTATGATTTTTTTTCTCCTGAAGAAGACAGATTATAGGATTCTCTTTGGAAGAAAATATGCTCTCTTTTATACAAGAAGACGATGCTATTGGTCAATTTTATTTTTTTAACTGTTGCATATAAAATAGGGATGCAGACTTATTTTAAGTACATATAGAGGTAAAGAAGCCAAGGTTCTCAAATAATTCTGGAAAACTATGAGGCAAGCTATTGTCTCCCTCCTTATTGTGCTTTTTCTCTCTCTCTGGTCCAGAGTGTTTTTCCTTGGACTATCTTTCATGGTGAGAATTAAATATTTCTTGCTAATCCCTGGGACAGGTCTAAGAATGATCCTTTAATTTCATGAAGAAAAATAGGTAGGCACCTGCTCCAGAAACTGGTCTCTCCTGCCTGCTATGGTATCATAGACACTGAAAGACCGGTCTGGCTGTAGAGCAGTGTCTACAAAACAAAGATAAAGGCGCCAAGCATGTCAGGAAAGCATTGGCTTCCACAAGGTCAAATGCCTGTGTTATGTGGGGAAATTTACAGCAGAGACTTCAGGGGCGGGGGACATGTTGAAATCCAAGAGGACAGATGGTGCATTGAGATGTCCTTGGCTGCAGTTTGTAAGTCCATGACTCCAGTAACTGGGCCAGAGTCTAGTCCTGAGCTGTGGAATATGACAAGTGTAGGTCCCAGATCTAGAGTCACTGGGAAGTCTATCAAGAGAGGAAATTCAACACAGAGAAAGCCCAGGTATAACTGGGACCATGGTTCGTGCTAAACTGGTTAAAGGGTGATTCGATGACAGTCTTTCCAAAAGCACAGTTAGTTGGTAGCTCCTCATATCCATCTACTCAAAGTAAGCAAGCGTTGGTCCTAAAACAGTGATGGTGTGCAACCTGTAGGTTAGCTTATTAGCTTTCTAATGCTCTATATCAAACCACCCCAAACCTAAGAGGCTTATTAAAATAAGCCCTTATCATTGCATGTGGGTTTATGGTTCTGTTAATCTAGGCCAGGTTTATCTTATCGCAGCTGAGTTAACTTAAGAGTCTGCAGTGCGTTTATGGGGCTGGTTGGGGATGGCCAGTCTACAATGGCCTTCCATGGCTAGGGGGTCACATGTCTTTCCATCCAGCAGGCTTAGCTCAGCCTTATTCTCATGACATTGGAATGCCTTCCAAGAGAACAGGCAGAAACATACAAGGTCTTTTGAGGCTTAAGTTTAGAAGTTTGACTTCATTACTTCTCCCTCATTCTACTGGCCAAAGTCACAAGGACAGCTCAGACTCAGTCGTTGGGAAAATGGACTTCACCTTTTAATAGGAGGAGTTGCAAAGCTGTATTGCAAAAGGGCATGGATGTAGGGGAAGAGTAAAGAATGGAGACCCTTTAGCAATCTACCACACTTGGGGCCCTGAACTTAAATGGCTAGAAAGGAGGAATGCAGAGTCCAGGAGCCAGGCAGGGCCAGGAGGGGCCAGGTTCTTCTCCATTGCCAGCTATAAGAATTCCTTTCTTTCAGAATGTCCATCATGATTTGTTGATAAGAAGTGGGTATCTAGCTACAGTAATTCTCCTTAGGGAATGAATAACCAGTAGCCTGCTCAATAGGTTAGTACTCATGTGGCAAATTTTAATTGTAGTACCTTGTATACAGTTTCTTCATTAAGAAAACATGGGTAATTATGGTACATACCTGATGTGAGTCTCATGAGGACTGAGTTAAGAAAAATACTTAGAACAGGATCTTGCATATAATAAGTGATCCACAGATATTAGTTATTGCGTTATTATATCAGTTTCATTATCATTATTATTTGCCCTGTTAACCTACACAGAATAGGTTGATTGCAGGCAATGCAGACTACTGGGGCACAGAGAGCTTTTAAAATGGAAAAAGCCTTCTTTCCTTTCACATAAGAGAGCTTTGAGCAAGACAATGTTGTGGAGTAATTTTTTTCTACTAAGGGTGATAAATTTAGGTCAATAGGCTATGCTTTCCAAGGAGCACAGCTTGAAAATTACTGCTCGAACAGACCAAGGACCTCAAACTCAAATACCCATGAGGCCTGGCTGGTATCACAAATGAGCAAAGCCAGTAGGTGTAGTTCAGTAGGGAGCCAGGTGCAGTGGTGAGCTGGAGTGGGGTGTCTGCAGAAGAGGGCCACTCTCAGATAGAAAGTGGTGTTGATTGGTGGTGGAGAGAGAAAAGAGGCCTTTTCTTGTGATCACAGCTTTTTTCAGAAGGCAATGAGATTAGTTAGCGGATTAGAAAATAAACATGATTCAAGTAGTGAGATAAGATTATGGGCCCTCTTGAATTTGAGGCTGAAGTCTTAGTAGGATTTAACACGGTGATACTGATTCAATGGCAAAGGTAACTTTTGTCCAATAAGCCCCACTTAATCAAAAAGGAAAAGAAGTAATATAAACAAGTAAATTGCACATAAAAGTATAAGGAATACCGTGAAAGTTGGTGCTTGCCACTGAGAAGCTGAAGCCAGAGGAAAGACCTGTGGATTTGGGAAACGAGTGTCCTCTGAAGCAACGGAGAGTGAAGAGTGGGCAGGTGCAGAGGGCCGGCAGTGTTGGGAATTCGGCAATCTTTATTGCAGGGCCCTATCCATCGCGCCACCACAAGCATCAATGTAGAGAATAGTCATTCTTTGTAGCAATGAATGCCAGCAGCTGTTTTTTCTCAACAGCATCCACCCAATGAAGAGTGCATCTAGGACAGACACAAGTCAGTGTATGTGTATGGGTAGAACTGAACTATTTAATATCACCTACAGATATTCCTGGAAGGTCTGACTACATATTATTCCCCTTTTGTGGTTACATCTAGATACATTCCTGGATATTCCTCTGTCGGAAAACTTTCTCCTTGAGGTGCTTTATTTTCTCCTATAGGTGGTGCCCTTGAGTTCACATATTCCTTCTCCACTCAGTGGGACTTGGCAGTATGCTTGTGAGAATTCAGCCATGGGAGGTTGTCTCCCCCTCCAAATGCTGAGCTTCTCCCCGTCTATGTCTTCATCAGGCCCGGCCCTTGCAATCCACTGGTCACTTGGAGATGTCAGGCTTCACCCTGCCTGGTTCACAGCAGGGGTTCAACAGCCAAGTTCCAACTCAATTTCTGGGGTTGGCTGATCCAAAGAATGCAATTATAGAAAGAGGGGCATCTTCTTGGACTGGAAATACTGCCAGAGAGAAGCATCTTTGGCCCGCTGAAGAGCAGGTCAGTGCTTTGTTCTGACCTGGAAGCAGGGTCAAAGTGAACCTCTGCATCGCCACACAAAGACCCCCTCCGTAGGACCTCTCATCTGCCACAACTTTGGCTCAGGTTCTCTGGAAAAAAACTTTGAAGGCAGCAGTGCCAGGTGCTGGAAGAACCCTGACGGGTGTTTCTAGACTGAGCCGAGTTCTGTTGTAGGGGAGGATTCCGCTTTGGTATGCCCCCATCGCTTTCTTCATAGAATGGTGGGTTGCTACAAGATGATTACAGGTGTATTTCAGCACTAAGATTCAAACCATTGATGTCAGGTGACAGAGAGCCATGATAGATTCTTGAGCAATATAAATTATTGTGAACATATTGTTACTCCCACCAAACAATTTTTAGTAGATCAAACCATCATTGCTCTTCTGCATTTTTTAAAAATATATTTTATTGATTTTTTTACAGAGAGGAAGGGAGAGGGATAGAGAGTTAGAAACATCGATGAGAGAGAAACATCGATCAGCTGCCTCCTGCACACCCCCTACTGGGGATGCACCCGCAACCAAGGTACATGCCCTTGACTGGAATCGAACCTGGGACCCTTCAGTCCACAGGCCGATGCTCTATCCACTGAGCCAAACCGGTTAGGGTGCTCTTCTGAATTTTTTTCATCATAGTCCCTGCTTTCCCATGGTTTCTACTCTCATGGGGAAAGCAGATCATTATGACCAAAGGGAGGCTGGGAGAAATATAAGGGTCACACACACACACACACTAGAAACACATGATTTATCATATCTATCTCTCGTATATTCTATCTCTCTGGACACATCTAATGTGTATCAGAAGGTTACTTAGTGAGGATAGAAAAAAAAAGAGAAAGATGTAGTGTTAGATAAACTGAATTTTTGAAGAAATTAAGATAAACTCTGCTGCATCTATTTCAGGATAAGAATTATACTGCTCAAGGGACCAGAAATCTGTTGAATCCTTTGATGCTTAACTCCATGCATCCATCGTCACGCTTGCCATGGCCTTGCATCCCATCTGGAGAGAACATGCTAACATCCAAAAACTCCCTTTCTTTTGGACAGTCTGTAAGAAGGCACTGCCAAGGTTGGCTCTGTGACTCTCCTTTTGTATGTGTTCTTTGCTGACTGAATCTTTATTAGGAGACATTTTCTTTTTCAGATATTTTTGTTTAGTCAAACAGGACGCAGTCCAGGCTTGCTAACTTGCTTGTCACTTTTTCTTCTTGGAGTGACTTTGCACATCTCTACTTTGCTCCATTGTTGACTTCACTCTTGACTTCTCAATGGGAAATCTTATTTCCCCCTTTTCCTAGTGCACGGGAGGTGAAACCTTATGCATTTCTAACGACTAACAAGAAACACACAGAAACTTTCATTTGAATTCTTGGCATGACTTGTACACAATCTCACATGAAGAAATTAGGAAGTATTTCAACATTATGTTCTAGTTTCATAAAGCTTTATGGGATTTTATTAGAATCATATTCTATGAGCCTCTCCTTTCTCAGTTACGGCAACAATTTTTAAAATTAATAATGACCCCTCCCAACAGCTTTATCTATTCAACTTGCTGCCAGTTTGCTCACTGAGGGCATGTGTTGTATTAATTTTATCCCTAGGTCTGTCGGGCATCAAAGTCACTGAGCTCTATGGGTAAAAGCAATATTTTTATATAATCTAGCCCCAATCCCACTCCTCCCCATCACCCTTCCTCCCACTCCCCATGCTAGCTCTTGGTAAAATGTCATATAAATTTCCCCAGAAGTATGGGGTATCGCTAGATGGCCTTATTTGAAACTATTATTGACTTGTAAAAGATACAATTTGATAGTTGAATATTTAATGAGAATTATTTGAATGTTTGATGAAGAAAATGTCATAACTTGCCTAAGAAATTGATTCACATTTTTTGCTCCCAACACTCTCCACATCTTGTTTAAATCCAAGTTGACCTTTATCTAGATCTCCTTCCCAACACAGGACTGAGTTGCCATCAGCGCTGCACAATTTCACTTTTGGTAGAAGTCACACGCTTTCCTGAATTTACCCAGATGATGGTTTGCTATTTTTGTAAGAGAACTATGCCATTTCGCCAAGAGTCTCCTGTCTTGCAGGAACTGGCTGCCAGTGCTATTTTCTTGAGCTGCAAATAGGGCAACAGCTGTCCCTTTTATACCAGACTGTGGATATGAGATTGCCAGAGAGGCATTGTTCTAGAAACGGAGACACTGGCATAATCAGCTCAGCCATCCAGGTGGAGTTAAGTGTTTTTTATCTCTTGAAATAGCAGGACAAAAATAGGTATTATTTAACTTCGTGTAACGCCGGTTAAGCCTTTGTAGTTCACTAGTCTGAATTCTAGTTAGAACAATGTGCAATGGCAATGTTGTGTAGGGAAATAAATTCTGGATTAAAAATAAAGATTTGGTCCTTTGAAATTCAGTCATTGCTCAGCCTTTCTAAAATATATATAGTAATTTGCTTTCTGTGAATTTGGTTTTACCACATAGAAAAGTTAAGCTATTATACAAAATGATATGTAAGGTCTTTTGGTGCTAAGGCTATCTGTGAACATGTGCCTCTCATTTAGAAGAGGGACATTTTTTGAGGTGGTGATTGGTTGGTTTTCTGGTGTTATGAAATTTCCAGAGTAAGTTTTTGCTAGGCTAGTACATCTACCTTCTAAATTTCCAGGTCTAATTTATGAGATGGGAAGATAAAATATTACTAGAGGTGTTTTTTTTAATCATATTTTACCTTTTGTTCATTCAGGTTCCCCACCCCCCACCCCCCATTTTATTTGGACAACAATTATAAGCTCAGTGTGGGGAATAGTCTTTCAAAAGAGGCATTTGTCTTTGCTCTGGTGCCTTTATATTCATTCTCATTCTCTCTCTCTCTCTCTCTCTCTCTCTCTCTCTCTCTCTCTCTCTCTCTCTCCCCCCCCCCCCGTCTCTTTCTCTTCATTCTCTCTGTTTCTTTCTCTCTCTCACCTCACTTCACTATGTATTCAATAGTTTCGCAATTTGGAGAAATGAATCTTCAGAGTCCTAACCAACATGTCTATAATTTAACTATCTAGAGTTCTAGACAGTCATTGGAAGTTATTTAGTGATTCACAATTCGTGAACTCTCTATGGAAATAAAACTAAGTGCATGTCTTCCACAATGGAAGGGATCCCTCCTATTTCTTTGAGTGAGCACCGAACTCAACTGGGCTCCCTTGCCTTGCTTACAGAGTGTTTCTGCCTAAAAATGGTGCCTTTCCCACCTTTCCTAAGCCACATACAAGAGTCAAGGTCAGAGTCTGTCTCCAGCGCTCACGATTGTCCTTTCAGTTACTTGAATTCTGTTTTACGTGCAACAGCATAAATCATTTGTTTATTCTGCATGAGCGAGGAAAGGAGAAAGTGTGGAATTAAAAAAAAAATCCTTTTCAAAAACCCAGGGGATGTGGTTTTTCATTAGATTATGTGCGATTTTTGCTTACTCAAGCCAAAGGAATATGAAAAATAATAATTAGCTCATCGCGAGGCTACTTGAGGGCATTTTGAAGAGTTAAACCGTGGTATTATTTACAGACAAAAAAAGGTAATATTTTCTGTGTTTTCTCGCCTCAATTTGTCTTGTTGCTTTAACACATTGCATGTTATAATGTAATCTATGAGATAGAAACAATACCAGGAGTCCTAATTAAATTAAAAGTAATTACCAGTTGTACAGATAGGGCTTTCAATTGAGCAGCAGGAAGTTGATATTTTGTCATCCCCAGTTTATCTCCATGCACCGAGCACGGTTCTTTGTACCAGTTATTAATGGCATTTTCTCGACGGTCATGAAGAGTGTGGGAAATATGGAACGAGGAAGAGAACAAAAGGAAGAGAGGAATTAGAGGAGGCTCGGAGGAAGACAGAGACAGACGGGAAGCTTTCTGATGCTGTTCCTCAACCAGGATCCAGGGGAATGTTTCATGCATCGAGGGACCCATGGCCAGCCCTCACTCACCTGTGAAAGAAATATTTGCCCAGCCCATAGTCATACCCGAGCCTAATTTTTCCTGACCACAAACAGAATTTAAAAAAGAGAGCCTCACACGTTCTGTGCTCAAGGTTTGGTTTATGATGTGACAGATTTTCCATTTTCAGAAAGAAAAAAAATTCGTTCCAGCCCCCAACAGGAATTTAATTTGAGAGAGGGAGGGAAATGGCGATATGTAAAGATTTCCTACTGTCCAATTTCTTATTCTGCTTTTCAGCTGGGCATCTTTTAACAATGGGAAGCAGTGCCATTCTCCCAACAGGAAACACAGTGCAGGCTTTTAAAGAGCATTTGCAGGGTGATGTCCGTTTGATTGACCGTTATCTTCCTGGCATGCTGCTGCTACAAATATGAGCAATTATTGAGAAAGCAGTCAAATTAAATTTTCATAACTATAAAACTGCATTTTACCTTAGGGGCACAGCTTCCTATTTCTACAATCTATTTTCTATGCTTTATATTCAATCTAAACAAATGAATGTTTACTAACATCACTGTTTTAATATAGTATGCCAGTCTGTCTGTGCCCTCTCTCCCAACAACTTTTTAAACCTTTCTATGAATGTGCTGAAAGAGATTTCAACTTTTTAAATATATAATGGGTCATTTTGGATAACCTATTCTTAATGGGCTCTTTCTTATTCACCAAAAATATACCTTTGGCTAAACTCAGGTCAGTTCAATAGCTGCCTATATTAGTCAAATAAAATTAATAAATGGCTTACATGAAATAAGTTTATTTATTTATTGTAGATCATCCTTATCAAGGTATTAAAGCCTGGTTACCTCAATTGGTCCATCCAACATAAGGATGACAAATGCTGTAAGTGGCAGGTGGGAGACTGTGTTCCCTCCCCATACCCGTGGCTGACATTGCTAAATGATCACAGCACATTCATCACCAAGACCATATATTGGCTCTTGACAGCTATTGAACTGATCTGAGTTTACGCAAAAGGTGATACATATTTTGCTACCTCTGTTGTAAATGGTTTTATCTTTGTGCTCTTCCTGTCCTATCTGGAATCTTCCCAAACCTCTCCATCTTAAGCCACAGTGGGAAGCCCAACCTCACCATGTCTTACTCTTACCTGAATCACCTGGTTCTGCTACTCCCGGTTTTACCCATCCTTCAGACCTAGCTCAAATCCTATCCATTTTCTGAAGCATGTTTACCCACATTTCTCTGGGTTGCATTGATTTTTCTTCTCTTATGATTATGCTTTTTTTTTTTTACTAAAGTCGCCATATGACATGGTACTCTTAGAGCAAAAATAAAAATCCTTAGAGATATAATTTAGGCTATCATTTCATTTGTAGAGGTGATGAGTCTCAAAATTCTGTATTTGAGTATATCTCATCTGGATATAAAATTGAGGAGATCAAATAATTAAAATATTTCCCAATTCATCTGTTGCTTGATTTTTGAAAGATGGACTTTTGATATGAGAAAAGGAGAAAATATTTCCAGGAAACAGCCAGGCAAAAAGATAAAGGTAAATTAAAACATCCTGGGAAGAAGTGATAGGTTCTTGAGAGTCTGTTTATAGAGCTGCTGGATGTGACTTGATAGCCCAGCTCCTTGATTTTGTTCATCAATAAATATTAATGGTGAGTTCGTTAAGTTGAAAATTTATGTGTGACTTGACCTTGACTTTGTTGCCGTATTAGCCTGTTTGGCAGGAATATTATCATTTTACTTTAGTTTCAGTTCTCTTTTAAAAAGGAGAGTATTATGCTAATCGAAATAAACCAGTCAGAGAAAGACAAGTATCACATGATCTCACTCATATGAGATCTCATCTCATATGTGGAATCTAATGAACAAAATAAACTGATGAACAAAATAGATCCAGAGACATAGAAGCACGGAACAGACTGATGCATCTCAGAGGGAAGGGGTGAGGGCAGGAAGAGATTAACCAAAGAATTCATATGCAAATATGCACAACCCATGGACACAGACAATAGTCAGTAGTGCAGTGAAGGCCTGGGGGAGAGGGACTGCCGGATGGAGGAGGTTAATGGGGAAAGGGAACATCTGTAATACTTTCAACAATAAAGTTTTTTAAAAAATGTCAAGAGCCCGGCTACTGTTGCTCAGTGGTTAGAGTGTTGGCCTACACATGGGAGGGTCAAAGGCATGCACCTGGGTTTCGGGTTTGATTCCTAGCCCTGGTCAGAGCACATGCAGGAGGTAACCAATCAACGTGTCTCTCTCTCATCAATATTTCTCCCCCTCCCTCTCTCTCTCTCTCCGCCTTCTCCCTGCCTTCCACTCTCTCCCTAAAATAATAATAATAAAAAAAATCAATGAAAAGATATCCTCTGGTGGGATTAACAACAAGGACAACACAAAGGTAAGGAAAGAGGAGCAAACAAATGTCTTTATTATTGGGAGGAAATTAAATGAAATGTTTCTTGGAATATAAAATGAAGAAAATTAGAGAAAGATCATTTAACTACTTATTCTCAGGCATTATGTCCCAACCTGTGCATGTATTGCTTTCAAGTAGTTGAAAACTGAAAGGATAAAACATTAAATCTAGGAGCTGCACGATTTACGGTATTAGAGACTACTCATGCAAAGGAGTGACGTTGTTTTCCTAATCATCATTCACTATGTTCTCATTTTGACAACTTGATAATTTCCTTAATATTTTTCTATCTCAAAATTTTCATTTTCCAAAGTGACTGTCAGTCACCCTGCCCACAAAGGGAAGGACTTTCTGAAATTTCTGCTAATCTTTCTAATCTTAAACATGTATGCCGACTGAAATGCCTTTAGTGAGAACAAACAAAAGAAAGAAACATAGGAAGTGATTCAAACCTTCCCCGTGGTAGAATTTGGGCAGGCGTGGACTTAACAACTGTGTTTCTCAGGGGAATCAGTCCTACAGTTTCAGGCAGTGAATGGCATTTTTGAATACTTTCCAATGGCTGCCCACCTTTCTTGGCCACATAGAAGTGAGCTAGACGAATAATCAATAGCATTTTTTATCTCTGTGCTGAGCACTACACTAGATGCTTTGGGGAAGCGTGCCAGTAGGTGTATATAGGGAGCTTTGATATGGCTGCATGCTCTATTCTTGCTCTCGACTTATTCTCAAAGGTCTTCTTTCTCAGGAGAACAGCTGGATGGGTTTCCTCTTTCCTCAGCAAAGTGATGCCAAATATTGGTTTCTGAAACTGGCCCCCTGTTTCTCTTAGGAAACACACCTTTGTTTCCTAAGAGACCCAGGCTTCAACCACTCGGAAAGACCACAATACACCTGCTTGCTTCATTGTTGACTTGCCAATTGAAGTTTAGGATGTTCCCGTGTGGTTCCCAGTAAATAGAACCACTCTGAGTACTTCTTTTAGCATCATTTTCTTAATTAGACCATTTGGGAAAAGTACTGAATCCTGATTCAGGAGGTAGATTAAACTTTAAAATTGAGATGATTGCTGTTTACTTAAAATTGTTCAGTGATTAATCTTAGTTTTTCACTTTATTTGGTGATTCATTGGTTTATTGCTCCTATCAGCCATTTATTCAATGAGTGTTTAAATGTCTACTATCATTTAGCAAGGTTTGTGCTAATTGCTAAGGGTACAAGCAATGAAGAGGACAGGCAGGTTACCAGAAGCAATGATACTTAAACATGGATGGGTATCTACACAGTAATTTTTTACTTTCAATTACAATGGTATAAGGTTATTTCAATTCATTGAGCAGTTATGAAATCGCTCCTCTATGAAGCCATGGACTGCTGGACATAACAGTGAGTGCTGTGAAAGGAATGCACCGTTCCTTTCCTTCTGGGCCATTGTTATATGGTCTCAGGTTCAAGCATATTTAAAATTATTCATAAAACTAGGGAATAATTCGAAAAAATAAGGGAATAAGGATGTTCCCGTGTGGTTACCAGTAAATAGAACCACTCTGAGTACTTGCCTTCTGGGCCATTGTTATGTGGTCTCAGATTCAAGCATATTTAAAATTATTCGTAAAACTAGGTAAATAAATGAAGTTCTATGGGGCTAGGGGGGAGGGAGAGCAAGAGCAAAAGAGAGAGAAGGAACACAAGGGCAAGAGAATGAGAGAGAGAGAGAGAGAGAGAGAGAGAGAGAGAGGGGGGGGGAGAGGATGAAAGAGGAGGGGTTAGAGTTAAAACCAACAACAAAATGCACATTGAGAAAAAAGGTGGAGGGAATTGGGGAGAGATGAGAATCCCTTCCTGACAGATTAAAACAAACAAACAAACCACCTACACGTTAAGGGAATCAAGTTAAGTAAATTTTCTAACCGTAAGAAAAATTGCTGTAGATAGCAAGTTCAATCTAGAAAGGTACATAAAGGCTGTGTTATGAAGGCATTTAAATAACAAGTAGGTTGGGGGGACAAGAGGAGATAAACCAGGGAACTTCCGTGCTTATATGCATAGCCTATGGACAAGGGCAATCGGGCAGACGGAGCTGGGAGAAGGGAGAGGAAAGGGGGGGGGGTATGAAAGATACTATCTATACCCATACATACTATATGCAGGGTATTACTAGCTGTAATACTATCAACAATAAAAAACACATTAAAAAAATAAAACAACAGGTTGAGCAGGTGGGGCATTGTGGAGCATGTGAACCAGGCTAACTGAAAGCTTCCCAGAAGGGGAGAAACATTGGTTTGATCTGTTTCAGAAAGTCATGTTGGTGGAGATACTTAAGATGTATTGGAAGGGAAAGAGCCCGGATACCAGTTGGGCAAGAACTTCATTGGTTTGGATGAGAGGTAATAAGAATTCCAACGAGGCCAGAGGAAATGCTCACTGAAAGGAAGAGATAGATAGAAGAAAGTGACTTGAGGCAAAACCAAGGATGGTCTGACCAGTGAGATGGTGCTGGTGAGGGAGTTAGTGGTGGGTCTTTGTTATTTGTGAGCAATGTGAGAGGGGAACACGAAGAGGTATTTTCTAATACCTAAATTTTGTGACTGAGTCACAGATTGGATTTTGCAAGTAGTTTTTGATGCCTTTTAAGAGAGCTGTTTTATTGAGTGTTGGAGACAACACCACAATTGTAATAAGCCGATGACAATGTGGAAGAAAAATTTGAATCAGTGAGCAATGTCAACTCAAACTATTAACTATAGAACTAAAAAAAAAAAGTGACCCTCCAAATTATATTTCTTTAAAAACAGATTTCTACTTCGTTGTGTAGTCAGGGCCAAATAAATGTTTCTTTGATGCAAAAAAACGAGTATAAAAGCTCTTTCTTATTTTAATAAAAATGACAACAGTCATTAAGTGCTTAGTATGTGCCAGGGACTGTTCTAGGTGAGTTTATATGCACAATGAGAAACCAGATCATACAAATCACACAGGAATTGGTAATTAGCAAACATCGGTAGCAGCTTCATTTTTGTAAAAATTGTAAATATGAAAAAGATTGAATCCTGATATCAAATTTGTATAAATTTTTGTCCTGTATTTGTTTAGATGCTCACCATGCAGAAATCAGGATGTTGAAACAGGAAATAAAATAAAATATTCTGCAATTTCTAGCTGGCTACTTGGCTCTTCTGAGCCCTTAGCTTCAAGGATTTTTCAAAATATATTTTTCTGCACCACAGCTCAGAGTTGCTAAATCCAGAAATTGAAACATTCTGAGAACCAAATCATTTCAGGGTGAATCAAAGCTCTTGGAACATTGCCCTAGGATTTTGAAGATAGTGTTTAATAGTAAAAAAAAAAAATAGTTCAATATTTTTTAAGGAAATCCCAATTATGAAGGCTGCCCCATTCACAGCCCCAGTGACGCAGGGGGTCTGACACAGGATGTTACTCCTGTGAGGAGCCAGGGCCCCCTGGGTAAAGGTAAAGGTCTCCTGGCCCCTGGCAGCTCCGCCAGTATTTCCACTCATACAGTGACCATTTGTGAGGAAATCTGAGGCTGATGTCTGCTTGTAACTCCACCTTAAAACCTGAAATTAGCTTCCCTCCTTTATTCCATTCTAACCAGCTTCACTTCTGGCTGCCATTTCAATGCCAGCCACTGTGACCGTTCAGAGCAAGGGTTTCTCTCTCTGCTCAAACTTCTTCGCTGCCATATCTGTGTTTTTGCTTGTTTGTGCTCTACAGGACTGATGATGGAACAGGAGGATGGGGAGGGAGAGCATGGACATAGTTAAACAAGTCTTAAGACCGAGAGGCATTTAACACAGTGGAAAGAGAGTTGGGGAGTGGAAAGAGATAGGAATGTGAATTTACTGATTTTGTAACTTGGGGCAAGTTACTTAATGCTTTTGTATCTCAGTTTTCTCATCTGTGAAGTGAGGATAATAAAACTTACATCATAGGATATTTGGGGGAATTAGATGAAACAGAGAGAGCACATTATAAGGGATTAATGCATGGGGACAGATGCTATTATCCTATATAATAAAAGGCTAATATGCAAATTGAGTGAACGGCAGAACAACTGGTCACTATGACGTGCACTGACCACCAGGGGGCAGTCGCTCAATGCAGGCGCTGCCCCCGATGGTCAGTGCACTCCCACAGGGGGAGCGCCACTTAGCCAGAAGCCAGGCTCATGGCTGGCGAGCGCAGTGGCCTAAGCCATCAGTTGGGCATTCCCCGAGGGCTCCCAGACTGAGAGAGGGTGCAGTCTAGGCTGAGGGACCCCCCACAAGTGCACGAATTTCGTGCACCTGGCATCTAGTTAGTAATATATAACAAGAAAAGAGAGGAATGAAAACAAAGGTGAAGCAGGAATGAGGGGAGCCACAGGGTGAAGGGCCACCAGCTACAATGCTTGGCAACTCAGAAGATGCTCTTACACCTTCCTGTAAAGTGATGAGGAACTTGACCATCTCTCGATTCCACAGACTTCGCCTCTCATAAGCAGGACTGCAAGGCAGAGTGAACTGTGTTAACCCGAAAGATCCTCTTTCCAAGGTCAACTCGATTTTTAGAGTTAGCCTTTTCCAGAATGCTGTCACCACTGATCTCTTCCAAGAATGTCCTCCTTTTCTATTGAATCAAGGCAATAAATGACGCAACGTCTGGCATGTTCTCAGATTGCTTCCTGGAGGCGTGGCTTCCAAATGAGATGGGGATTTCCTTGAGTGAAGGAAACTCGCCTTATACTTCTTATACGTCCACCACAGCACCTTGCATAGCTGAGCACATGGAGAAGCCCTAAGCCAAATACTATAATGAGGACATGAAGATTGTAGCCTGGTTTCTTATGCCATAGAAAACCCATGAGAGAGGGGACATTTCTTTCCTCAATAGGTGGTAAATTTTCTCTCAGAGATAGAAGGGAGATTTACTTCTTCCTTGTTAATTTTCCACATGGTCGCCTCACTTCCCTCTCCATTCATAAAAATTCATACACCTTTGACTTAAGATTATTTAATTTTTCCATTTGAGCCATGAGGATGCTGCTAGCCCAAGGGCTGCAGTGATAGTAATCTGAGTGGGGTTTGGTGCCCAAGATTCAGGACTTCTAGCCCCAGGTTCTCATGGCTCGTCAGCCTTGTTATATTCTCATATTTTACCCCCCCATGAAAATCATTCAAGAATTTTACATTTCACAGGGAGAAAATAGTACATGTTTAAGCAGGGATTTCTAATTGAGCTCAAAGTTTGCTAGGGTTCTGTGGAGGAATTTTTGTAAGGCTTAGTGTTTCTTTGTGAAACGGGTTTTTTTTTTTTTTGCTTTTTCATTTCTAAGCTGGAGAGGAGCACAATGCACACATGGGCCTGCATACAGTATGTATGGGTATAAATGTGTATATACACCTACATATAAACATGTGCACACACTATTCAAATCTCTCCTCTCTGATAGATGATACTGTCATCATTATTCTTTAGAATTGTTTGCCCCAGGTTAATGAAAGGCTGTGTTTGAAAGCAATCAGTGCAAATATTAACATTTAGATCAGAATATATAATGTAAACATCGAAGGAGCTTGGCACAACCCAGAGTGAAAAACAAACAAACAAAAACCACACACACACACACACACACACACACATAAAAGGGGAAACCTAAGTAAATAATTCTTACAATCCCCAGTCTTGATTATTACCCTCAGATCATCTCTTCATCATCTTGTTCCTCTTTCTTATCTTAGTTATCTGTTGTTATGTAACAAATCATCCCTGATTTTAAAGACGACAAATGTTTATTATCTCACACAGTTTCTGGGGCTCAGCAATCTGAGAGTCTTAGTCTGGTACTCGTGGCTCAGGGGCCATGAGTTAGTGGTTAAGTGGTCAGTGGGGCTGCAGTTATCTGAAGGCTTGACTGGGGTTGGAGGACCTCCTGCCAAGCTCACTCTTGTGGCTGTTGGCATGAGGCTTCTGCCTTTCACCATGTGGGCTCCACCATAGGGCTGCTCACAACATGGCTTTCCCCAGAACGAGTGACACACACAAGCACACAAACAGAGAGAGAGAGAGAGAGAGAGAGAGAGGAGAGAAAAGAGAAAGAGAAAATGAGTGAGAGAGAAGAGAGAATGAATGAGCTCACAAAAGAGATGGAGGACACAGTATCATTCATATTTCAATATTAGAAAGACAAACCATAATATCTGATGTGTTTTCTTGATCACTTAGACCAGCAGTCGGCAAACTGTGGCTCGCAAGCCTCATGCAGCTCTTTGGCCTCTTGAGTGTGGCTCTTCCACAAAATACCGACTTCTGCGCATGGGCCACAAAGTTTCAATCTCACTGTACGTGCGCGCCCACACGTGGTATTTTGTGGAAGAGCCACACTCAAGGGGCCAAAGAGCCGCATGTGGCTCACGAGCCACAGTTTTCCAACCACTGACTTAGACCAACCTTAGTACAATGGGGGAGGAGACTACACAAGGATGTGAACACCAGGAGACAGCAGTCATTGAGGGTCATATTGGAGGTTGGCTACCACATCTCTCCTCCTTAACTTGCGCCCGCCTTATTTTGAAGCCTCTCTTTGGAATGAATTGTTCCTTGCCAAGTGGTAGCAATTTGCTTCAGTGCTGTTGCTAGACAGTAGAGGGTGCTATTGGTGTGTGTGGGCCTAAGTTGAACTTTGAAGGTAGAGCTATGATGGGGCTGGTAGAGCTCTCATTTGGAAATATAGCCAGATGATATTTTATGTGATTGGTTTTTAAATGTCTGTATTTATTTCTAAAACATAAAACTTCTTTTTCTTCATTCATAAACAGGCAACATCAGGTTTTCCATAAATGCTGCTGCTAATTCCAAACAGTCTCTTTGTAGGTTTGCTCAGTGCATGTTATTTGGCCCTAATAATGGCTGAGAGAGCAGAAGGAAGAGGCACCTGAAACTTACTTTGACATACATTGTGTGCAGGTCATAAGGCAGCAGTTCTCAACCTGTGGGTCGCGACCCCTTTGGCGGTCGAACGACCCTTTCACAGGGGTCGCCTAAGACCATCCTGCATATCAGATATTTACATTACGATTCATAACAGTAGCAACATTACAGTTATGAAGTAGCAACGAAAATAATTTTATGGTTGGGTCACATGAGGAACTGTATTTAAAGGGCCAGAAGGTTGAGAACCACTGTCATAAGGGAAGATACTGTCTTTTACTCGATTTGGCTTCTTCATTAAGATTGGTAAGTTTAAGTTCCTTTTTTTGCAGGTTGGCATATTGCAGGACTAGGGACTACTACCAGGTATTTTCATGACTGATACTGAGTTGGTAAAACATGAGATGTTTTCCTCTCCCTTAGAATAGATGGGTGTTCTGTGGGGGCTCCAGGAAAGACTGCTATTTCTGTCCTTGACTCTTCGACTCTTCACTTTCTTTCAGAAAGTATACCCATCAGTGGTACAGTTCTTTCTTTTTTTTACTAATCAAGTGTTTTTAGAGACATATCTATATGAATAAGTTTCTAGGATTTTTAACGATGTCCAGATGAGACTATTGTCTACTTGGCCTGGTAATTTCTAGGTAAAAGGTACTTCTCTAATCTGAAACACATTGTTCTTCCCTATCTAATTTCACAAAGTCTCATTCGGTCACCATTATCCTATTGCAATGCAGTGCAAAGAACATTAGGGGTTTTTGAGGGGTGGGGTGCGGGGGAAAGACCCAGTTTCAAATAACACTCCCGAGCCTCAGTTTGTTCCTCTGAGAAGCGAGAAGAGTAGTAATGATAAGGATATTAGGGCATTGGGTTAAGAGTTCTGCCTAGATTTTTTCACTTCGTTTTTATAGAAAGCTTTTATCGTGTCTTTGTTTACCAATATTTTCTCTATTTTTTAAAAATAAGGCAATTAAGTTGAGACACAAAGAATTTAAGGAACTTGTTCAAGGTTATACAGCTGGCAAGTGGCAGAGTTCAGACGCAAACCCAAATGTGTGCAACATGAAAGCCATCCCCTAACCACTCTGCTAGGCAGCAACCCATAATAATACCCACATTGCTAGTTTAAGAATTACTTTTGAAAAAGAACATCTATTAACCAGCAGAGACTTTTGTACTATTAACATTTTATATAAATGTTAGTTCCCTTTACTTCTCTTATTTGGAGCAATTTAGTGATGAAAGGAAGAACATCTGTTTAGAATGATGACCTCTGCTAAAAGAAGCTGTGTCTTAGTTTTGCATAATGATACCATGATTGTTTTTCTTAGGGAGCAAATTATAAATGTCCATAAAGATGACAAAGGAACAAATCAGGCACCCCCCGGATTCTTTCTGAGGCTT
The DNA here is from genome assembly GCF_014108235.1 of Myotis myotis. Lineage (NCBI taxonomy): Eukaryota > Metazoa > Chordata > Mammalia > Chiroptera > Vespertilionidae > Myotis > Myotis myotis. The sequence continues at coordinate 14,523,124 of NW_023416320.1, forward strand.
GAAAATCTGTATGAAAAACATGCACATTAAAGGGAATTTTCCCCTCTCTTAAGTAGTGCCTATTTTAATCATAACCTTTGGAAGAAAATTTAAATGTGAAAAGGTGAAAATTAAAAGAACTATAAATAACAACAAATGACTACCTTGTAAATACAAAGCCACATTCACTCCTGGGGCTGTTATGTCTACAAACTATTTGAACAACAGTTAATAAGCACATTCCCAATGAAAGAAAGAGCTAACTGATGTTTCATCTGAGTGCACCCTTTGTCGAGCGTGTTCGGAAATGGAAGGCTGGGAGATAGGGATTTCTGTGCTTCTTGCTTTAAAATGTGTGCATGCGCCCACCACAGAAAATGAAGGGTTTTCAGGCTTCCCAAATATTCCTTTGCTAATATTCATCTCTGTCAAAAATAATAATGTGCTCTGCCTGGATTAGCTGAAAAACCATCTACCTTTCTTGATGGGTTTTCCTTTTCTCTGGGTCCTCAAGCTGAGATAACCCACGTATGGTTCCCAGGCTGGCATCACCTTGATTCATATGTTGCCATGAGGCTTGTCTTTGGGGGATCAGGGGGATTCTGGCCCTACCGGAATTACATTTCATCCTCTGCATTCATAACTGTTGACCTGGGACACTTGAAAATGTAGGCTCACTGTTTAGAAATGGAGCCCCACATTCTTTGGGCCACAGAGAAGGCAACCCAAATACTAAGCTCTACTTTTTAATTTTTTTCTTCAAGTTCCCATTATTCCCTTGAAAAGTTCTCTGTTTTTTTCTTTTGTTATATTTGAGGACAAATATCATTACTTCAGATCATATTTTATGTGAGAATAAATTTATGTTTTTGAATGGTCCGGCACATGAATAAGCTATTAATGTGATTAAAACTAACATAAAAACAATAGAATCAATTTTTACAATTGCTCGGTTTCTGGCACACTTAGTTTCAAATTCTAGTTCATTAGTTACTGTGTTTGATTATGGTAAGGTATCTAGCTTTACTGTGCCTTATTACCTTCATCTACAGTAGGGGAGGATAATAGTTATTTGATGGAGTTGTTTTGAAAACTAATTGAGATGGTCTATAAGATGTTTAACAAAGAGCCTAGTAGAGTTAAACTTTATGGAATATGCCCCTTAACTGTTTGAATTCACAGTGGCAAGGAAAATCTTCTGGTTTAAGTACTAGAATGTATTACAGTTGTCAGTTATCTAGCCTACAAATACAGGTATCCAGAAGAACCATCTACATCTATATCTATAATAATAAAAGTGTAATATGCTAATTGGACCAGACAAAGTCGGGGCTGCGAGGGAAGCCCGGGTCCCGGGTGCCGGCTGCCAGAGGGAAGCCAGTGCTGGCAGCCGGGGGAAGGAAGATCTACTCTTGCACAAATTTCGTGCATTGGGCCTCTAGTCTCATAATAAAATAGTCATTTTTGAACATTTGTATCTTAGTCCAAGTCTCAGTTACTATAGGGCCAATATAATGGGGTTTTAAAGATATACATTATCTAAATGAATCCTTCTAATCACCTATCTTTATAGATGAGGACACCAAGCTTCGTAGACAGTGAGGCTTGCCCATGATCAAATAGTTTGTGGTTAAGAATTTAAAATGAGTGTCTGACTTAAGCCACAATGTTGCACTGCCAACCCACCAGAAAAGCTAAAAAAAAATAGTCAGGGTTGCACTAAAATAAAACAATTCAAAATACAGAATTGTAGCTTTTATTTCTAAAATAAATATCAAGCCCTAGCTGGTTTGGCTCAGTGGATAGAGCGTCGGCCTGCAGACCAAAGGTTCCTGGTTTCAATACCAGTGAAGGGCACATGCCCAGGTTGCGGACTCAATCCCCAGTAGGGAATGTGCAGGAGGCAGCCAATCAATGATTCTCCTCTCTCTCTCATCATTGATGTTTCTATCTCTCCCTCCCTCTCCATTCCTCTCTGAAATCAATAAAAATATATTAATAAAATAAAATAAATATCAAGGAAACAGTTCAAAGCATACATACTATTTTCATGACCTTTTAATAACCAGTTCATATGTCCCAAGCATGAGCTTTGCGAAACCTTTGGATCCATGGAGCCTTGTATGTTTTTATTTTGACCATTGCTTTAGTAATAATATGGGTGGAGTTTTTCTGTAAGCATTCCTTATATTTTTATGTTTGTGTTAATTACACCATGTACAAAGGAGTCTCACATATGTTTACAAAATAAACCCTTACTATACTTTTGTAATTACAAAGTCTGCTACTAAATTACTGTTTCATGTGTTTGTGTTTCAATTATTAACTGTGGCGGCATAGAACTAAAGCTGAAAACATGTCATTTCTATGATAATAAGTGAACACAATTAGCAGCCTATCTATTCCACACACAAAATATATTCATTTGCATTCTGTCTCCTGGTATTATTTAACTGTATTTAGGCCAAGTCATGTCATTTCTGTTACCTTTTTTTTCAATCTAGAAGAACTCTGTCTTATTTCATAAGTTCTTTTGTGATGTCTAAATACACAGAATTGGGTGAGGTGACGATCTACAGACATACACCTCACTCACTTGGTTGGTTATTTTCTGAATCTTCTAAAGCTCCCATTTCTTCAGATTTGTGTTAATTATTTTAAAACCAATGAGATATATGCACAATATAGCTTTGGCAATAAGTTATGTAGTTTTTTCAGTCGCTTTTTCTAAGTTGTAAGTCAAATCCCCTTTTTACATACTAGCTATGGGTAAATAGGAAAATAGCTATGTTTGTATTTCACTCACATTATATTAACCAGAACTTTTGGAGTCATAAGTAACAAAAACTCAGCTCGAGTAATATGAGCAAAAACATGAATTAATATGGGGACTCTGAAGATCATATATAATTCAAGCAGAAGAATGAGATTGAACCTAAGAAATGAATTGAGGCCGGGTTCTCAAAACCAACTAATGGGGGTTCTCTCTGTGTTCTCTGAGTGCCTGCTGCACTCTGCTTTCTTTTTGCCCACACGCTGCCCTATTCTGCTTCGATCAACTAGTCAGCCCTCGCTGTGAGGTGGAGTCACCTTATTACAATCTGGCAGCTCCTTTTGCAATCTTTGGCTTGATTGCCCATTTGTGATTATGAAGAGATAGTCTTAGGAATAGGAATTCTGGGCAGGCATCCCAATCCACCCCTCACACACAAGCACAAGTAAGCATATTCAAATTAATGGTATATTTAAGTGACCAAAAAGTATTTCCAATAACATCTCCTGCTTCTAAGATTACATGAAAATCAAGCCTCCTATAACGAAAGAAGAAAGGACAATGGTTTTACTAAATACGATGAAATAATAACAATAGCTGTTGTACTGGTGCTAGGCACTGTGTTAGAAGCTTTAAAAGCATGATCAAATTTATTTTCACAACAATACTATAAAGTGAAACTATTATTGCCTCCATATAATAATACTATGATAATGAGCTTGAATACTAATGTTGTTATTACAGGATGAAATGGAGGTTTAGAGGGGGCAAAGCCATCTCGAAATCTCTCGGCCATGGCGTGAAAACCTCAGATTCACTCTGTGGGCTCTGGGGCTGTAAAGCTCAAGCTTTTAAACCATCAAGTGCATGTAATTGCACTTGATTTTCACAGTGCGCCCTCTGTTTAGGGCCTCAAGATCAATTCCTAAAAGTTAAGCGTCCAGACCATTTCATTCTCTCCTGTTTTGATGGGTTGAGATAAAATGGGAGATGATAAAATTCTACTAATTACAAGGGCATCATAATTGTGCAGAAATGATCTCAAAGTGGTTCTTGAGCATTTGTATCTTAGCGCAGGTGTCCACCGACTTTTATCTGCCAAACCCATTCTCCACCTTCCTTGCCTTGTGTATACTTTTCTACTCTTGTTCCTGAGATAGGATTCTGCCTTTGCTCTCCTGCCTTTTTCTTTTCTTTAAATTTTGAAGGCAAACAAATAAAAACAAAACAATGAAACACCCCTACTACCAAACCAAACCCCAAGCCAAACAAACAGATACAAAAAATCCTATACAATAAAAGCCTAATATGCAAATTGACTGAATGGTGGAACAACCGGTTGCTATGATGCTCACTGACCACCAGGGGACAGATGCTCAACGCAGGAGCTGCCTCTAGCCCACAGACCCCAAGCCAGCCAAGGCGGGTGCCAGCGGGCAGCGGGCCACCTTCCCCCCTCCCCCCCGCCCCCTGCATCACCCCGCCGGTCGCCCCACAGATTGGCCCTGTTTGCTGGCCAGGCCTAGGGACCCTATCCATGCACAAATTTCGTGCAACGGGCCTCTAGTACTACATAACACCCAAAATGAATCCACATTAGCATTTAGTCCTGTTTGATTCAGAACATCTTTAAGAATGAAAATATTAGAGGCAATATTGAAGTCCTTAACACTCCTCTCCTAAAGTCCCTCCCCTTCTCCTCACCAGAGGGCCATGTATCTTCAGACCACAGTTACCTTTTGCCACAAATATATTCCATTGAGCTGTTTGTGTGAATATCTTAAAATGTACGTAATCAGTATTATATCATACATAATGCTATGCTGTTTTTTCCCCTACTCAATATTATGGGCTTGAGGACTCTGTTGATTAATGACCATTATCTTCTCATTGAATAATATTCTAACACATGAGTATTACATGATTTAATTACTAGTTAACCCTTGAATGGACAACTAAGCTATTTCCAAGTTTTTACTATTTAAAGCAATGCCACAATAATATCCTTGTGCCTTTTATACAAATATTTGAGAGTTTCCATAGATGAGCTTACAGTCCAGTGGGGAAATATGTCTTGCAATAGTGAGTATTTATAAATGCTATGAATAAAAATAATGGTTACAAGGGGAAAGAGCATAAATATGGGGAGGAAGAAAATTGTTCACATACTTTGGAGAAGGATCCTTCCTGGTAGACAGAACAGCAAATATGAAGGCCCTGAGACAGAAAAAATTTCAATGTATTGATATTTTATGCAGAAATCCTGATGAATTCTATTTTTTTCCAATTATTTAACTAGAGTTTTTATTGCATTTCTACATAGGTGATTATGCTATCTAAAAATGATAAAATGTGATCATGTTTATCATTCTCTATGTCACTTTTTTTTTCTTATTTATGGAATGAATAAAAACTCCAGTATAATGTTAAGGAAGGGGGAAGAGCACACAGTTTCTTTAAATTTCATAAGAATTTAGCTAAATATTTAGTAAATATCCTTCACAAGGTTAAGGATTTTTTTTATTCTACCCTTTCGCAGTTAAAAGAGTTTTAAATTTGGTAATAAGTAGTCTGGCCAGCATGGCTCAGTGGTTGAACATTGACCTATGAACCAGGAAGTCACAGTCAGGGCACATGCCTAGGTTACAGGCTTGATCCCCCATGTGGGGTGTGCAGGAGGCAGCTGATCTATGATTCTCTCTCATCACTGATGTTTCTATTTCTTTCTTCCTGTGAAGGGTCATTGATTCTTAATGGTACTCACACAAGGGAGAATATAAGGTGTAAAAATTTAAATAATTATAATTAAAATAGGGATAAATATTATAGATTATATTTAGTTTTTATTGATTTTAATAATTAGAATAGGGTTTATATACAGATATGTTGTTTGTAAAGTATAAATATATAATTGTCCATATTTAAATGAGCAAAAAGTCAAAAATAAACACATGGGACTTTGAGCAAGCCAAGTAGTTCTGGAACAAGTGGGGGTGGAAATGAATTAAAATGTTGGACTACAAATGTATAATTTAAAATGCCTTCAACAAAAATAAGGAATTCAGGTTATGAATCCGAGTGGAACTATAGGAGGTTGCAACTCATTCCGACATGGAATGGAGGGTGGTGGCATCTTGATCAGTACCTTTCCCCGTATGCTCCTGTAGCATCAGTCCAGGTTAGACGCACAAGGACTCAAGATCCTCACTGTGCTAAAATGATGCACTACTTGTTATTCTCAGTAATTCACCTTATAATAAATCAAGTGTTTAGAGTCTTTAATAATTATAAGCTCCCAAATTATAAGTGAAGGCGGGCATTTTACTAAGTAGCCTAACAAAAAAAGAAAGCAAAGACTTTCCCCATGAGGACAGTGGCTATGCCATGACCATGAAAAGAGTCTAAATTTATATAATGTGAACTTTAAACTGATCAGATAGAAACTTAGAAGAATCAGATGGGAACCGAGTGTGTGATTATATCATTCTTTTCTTTTTTGTGTTTTTTTTTTGTGCTTCAATTTTATTTTGATGCGAGCTCGTCTTACTTGAGAAGTTCTCAGTTTTTCTCTTGATAGTCTTTCTGTTCTCTTGCAGGAGGAAATAGATGATAAGGAGTCCAGGGAAGTCCTGTCCCTGAGGGTACAATTGATGTGTAACTTTGTAGCATGATAACGTGGGGAATCTGGAAGTTCAGCTTACTATGTTATGTTAGGAGTTTAAGGGTCATGAAATTGGGTGTTCCCTGGAAGTTTGGGCTTTTGTTAGTTCCTCTGACTATGTAACATCCAGTAATAAATGCAGGTTTACAAATATTATGAATTTATCTGGTCTAAGAAAACATCTAGTATTTGAGTTTTCCCTGCAATATTCCTACCAAGTGGAAAACCATCAAGCTTTGTCTTAATGCTACTCATGATGTTCCCAGTTCTCTTGGCTTCCTGATCCCTGATAGCATCTCCCCATTGTTTCTAGTTTTGTTTCTTGCATCATCAAAACAAACCTAATGTGTTCTCTTCTCTGCCTAGAATGCTTTTTCTCCTCCTTTACCAGACACAACCATACCAATATTTTAAAAACAAAATAAAACTTTATCTTTTCTAGTAGTATTTTACAAGGTTTTCTTTGTTATTATGCCATTTTAAAAATTCCTTCTCTGGGAAAAATAATTGTTCTCTTCCTGGTAATATAGAGAATTGTGAAGCATCTGTATAGAAGTTGGTTGTATAAACATTGATTTCTCTGTCATTAATCGAAGTTTTAAGTTACTTAATGATGCCAAATCATAGTCACTTTGTACTTTCCAGCACAGTATCTTGATTAAACAGTAAATATAAACACAATATTTTGAAATGAATTTATTTGAAAAAATTCCCAGTTCTGTGGCCATTTTTATGGTGATGGCCTTCTCATTGAAAAATACAAAACAAACAAAATTTCATATTCTTGCCATAAAAAGGGCCTGCAGAATTTTAAAGTTTTATTTCATTATGCATCAGCTTTTAAGGGGAAAAACCAAGCTGCCACCAGCTGCAATGAACCATTCTTGAGCAGGGATAAGAGAAGAACCTTAGACAAGTTAAATAGCTTATCTTCATTTCCCTAGTCTCATGTAAAAAATGAAAATACTAATAATATTTCTCTCTATATGTTATAGGGCATATACTAAAGCATTTGCTAAATGCCTAGCACCTACAAAATGCTCAATAACTGTCAGCTCTCATTATCATCATCATTATTATTAATAAGAAACTCAGTGATTTATTAGGTGCATATAAAGCAATAAACATAATTACAAATTAGTGTTTGTAAATATTTGCTATACATAGGGACCAGGAACCAATTTCTGCTTGCCTTTTTTTCCCCCTTCTTCCATTTATCAGTCAAGAATATTGGATAAAGTGAAAAATAACAAAGCTTTAAGAAATAGCTTTATAAATTCTTCCTTGTGCATGTGTCCATCTTTGCATGCTGTTCCCTTTAGATTGCAAGGACCTGTAGGCCAGTCTGAATTTAACCCAGTGTTTAATATACGCAGTTATTTATTCAATTCTTAAAACTTCACTCTTGAATAAGCTGCCTCAGAAGTAAGAAGATCAGGCATCCCATTTTTTTAGGGATTATTTTTTTTAGTACATTTGATGGGTGGCCTGTGAAATCCTAATAGTACGACAAATTAACCCATCCCCCCCACCTTTTTTTTTTTTTTTCATTTTGCAAATATGCTGACTCTCCTGTAGTAGGATTGTCATCCCAGGGTTCAGGCCGTAACTCCTCAATTGATACTTTAGCATTTTTTAAGCACAGCTCTGCCTAGACACTCAGAATGTGCAAGTTCTGGAATTAGTGAACGAATGAATATTCAGCATTTACTTTGGACAAGGCCCAGAGCTAGACATTTTCAAATCTAGTATTTCAGTTGGTTTTCAAACGGCCACAATGAAGCAAATGACGATCCCCATTTTACAGACGAGAAGGCAGGCTCAGGATGGTTCAGTGACTTACCTAAGCATGTTCCGAGCGAAGGGGGCAACATGGTGAGATGTAAATTTGGAATCCTTGGAGCCTGGGTTGTTGGGAAGAGAGCAAAGTGGAGGAGGTTCAGCAAACTAGGCTCTGGAAAGCTAGGCAAAGACCGAAGACAGAGCACCGTTTTGCCACGATACAGGATTTGACCTTTATCCTAGAGAGCACGGTTCTCAAATTTAAGGTTCATGGGCAGCATCTGGTCTGACCATTAAAAATGCAAATTATTGCCCTCCCCCCACCCACCCCACCCCCAGGTGGGGCTGGAACCTACGTTTTCATAAGCAGATTAAGTTATTCTGTTGGTCTGCCATGAACTTTGAGAACATTCCTGTAGGCAATGGGGAACTTTTAAAAGGATTTTTTTTGCAGGTGAGTTTCATTGTTCTTGGATAATGAAGAGGATGGGCCACAGGGATGGATACTAAATTAGAGGCAAGGAAATATTTAGAGTAGTGGTTCTCAACCTTCCTAATTCCGCGACCCTTTAATACAGTTCCTCATGTTGTGGTGACCCCCAATTTCATTGTTACAAATTGAACATAATTAAAGCATAGTGATTCATCACAAAACTATATGTAATTATATATGTGTTTTCCGATGGTCTTAGGCGACCCCTGTGAAAGGGTCATTCGACCCCAAAGGGGCCGCAACCCACAGGTAGAGAACCGCTGATTTAGGACATTGCTTTTCAAACTCAGCTGCATAAAGCAATAACCTGGAAAGCTTAAAAAAATACTTGTGCTTGGATCCCATTCCCAGAGATTTGAAGTTAATCAGCCTAGAGTGTGGCCTGGGTATTGGAAAATTTGAAGTTCGTAAGCTCACTTTCATATGCAGCAACTTCTGAAAGCCACCCATTTAGGACACTATTCCAACAGTCCATTTGGGAAACATTGCAGCCCTGTTTTGTTTTGTTTTTATTATTATTATTATTATTATTCCTCACCCGAGGATATCTTTCCATTGATTTTTAGAGAGAGTGGGAGAGGGAAAGAAAGAGAAATATCAATGTGAGAGAAACACATCAATTCGTTGCCTCCTGCACAAGCCCCGACTAGGGCCCGGGGGGGGGAGGAGCCTGCAACCAGGTATGTGCCCTTAACTGGAATTCAACCCAGGACTCTTCGATCCCCAGGCAGGTGCTCTATTCACTGAGCCAAACCGGCTAGGGCTGCAGCCCTGAATTAATGCAGAATTGGCAGGACCCTGAACGGAGTTATATGTGCTCCCAGATTAGGCATATGCTATCCTATTGTTGATTACAAAACTTTTCAGCCTAGATTTTATTTATGTGCAATTGTACAAAGTCCAGTTCTAAAAGCAAAGAAAGAACTTCCCACCTTGACCCACATGACACTGCTGAGTAGATGTCTAGTACATAATATTATTTTGTTGTTGTTGTTTTTCATTGTTCTTTCACTTGCTGTTTCACAAATCCCCCACTTTGCAGGAATTCAGGTGGGAACATTCTGTATGGCTTCCTTTGCATGCTCTTCCTGGGGAATATATCCTGTTGTAATAGGAGAGGTTTTATAGGCTTTCATTCTGAAGCTTATATCCTCTCCATTCTTAAGAAGGAAAATATTGTCTCCCGATCTGAGTGAGGCCTGAAAGACTTTTCTTCCTTACTTTCCTTTATGGTTGCTACTGTTTTTCCTCTTACGTGGCTTTTTGGAATTTTCTAACCCCCAGGATGACTTAAGCTTAGCAGCTGGCTTATGCTGTACAAACACACTTTGTGGGTTAAATGTTACTCCCTGTAAAAACCACAGAGCAAAGAAATGGCAAGAATTAAAAAAGAATTGCATAACAATAAAGTCTTTAAAACACATTGGAGGAATTAGAAAAATCATCAGTGCCAATATAGTATTATACCGCATATAAACATGTTCATTTTACAGATTATAAAATTGAGGTTCAGAAAAGAGAAAAGGAATGGAATTAACATGTCGTAATTGGCTGGTCTGACATTCTGCTAAGTATTTAATCTATTCCATTTCTCTGCAAGACTGTCTGAACTAGGTATTGTCAGCCCTGTTTTATGGATGTGGAAATTGTCTATCAGAAAGGCGAACTACTTTGTCCAAGTTCAAACAGCCAGAAGCGGTGAAAATGGCATTCAGATGGCTTTGAAGCCAATGCTGTTGGGGTTTGTTGTTGTTAATTCTCACCTGAGGATATTTTTCCATGGATTTTTAGGGAAAGTAGAGGAGAGAGGGAACAACAGAGAGAAACATTGACGCAGAGAAACACATCGATTGGTTGCCTCCTGCAGGAGCCCTGACCAGGGAGGAGCCTGCAACCAAGGTATGTGCCCTTGACTGGGATCAAACCCTGGGCTCTTTAGGTCGAAGGCTGATGCTCTATCCACTGAAAAAAACCGGCTAAGGCATTGGATTGGTTTGGTTTTGCATCTCTTACAGTTGACCATAATAAGTGGAAGTTCAGTGGCCTTGTGACTTCATATCCAGGAGTTTTGCTTGTTAACATCATAAGTTGCTTGTATTATTTTGGGGTATCAGAATCGATTTAGCCTGCATCTAGACATCACATTTGATCCAAGGTTAAGAAAATGCTGTTGTCTCTATAGTTTTAGAGCATATTCTCACTACAGGTTTCAAGCTGAGAGCTCCAGTTCTTGGGCTAACCCAAATGAATTAACGTAAGGCATAGAATTATAGTTACTGTGTATAAAGTGCTTACTATGTACCTACAGTCCTTTACACATATTAACTCTTAAATTCCCTTCACAATCACCTGAATAGATGCTATCATCAGTCACACCTTAGAGAACAAGAAACTGGAAAAAGAAAGAGGGGGAATAACCTGCCCAAAGTCCCAGAGATGGAGGCCAAGTCCATGTCCCTAAGGACTTGGCCATGCTGCCTCTATGCATGGCTTTCGCCAGCTCTCCTCCCTCAGCCATCACCCTCACCCTTCCCAATGCTGCCCAGCAGACTGACCTGCAGATCACAGCTACCCACTGCTCACTCTGGGTTTTGATTGTACTTGTCTTACAGAAATTCCTTCCTGGGGATTTCTAAAATAATTCTTTTTCTTTCCCTTTAAGAACAGCCCTGTGGTCCTAACTGATTTGGCTCAATGGATAGAGCGTAGGCCTGCGGACTGCAGGGTCACGGGGTTTGATTCCGGTCAAGGGCATATGCCTGGGTTGCAGGCTCAATCCCTAGTAGGAGGCGTGCCGGAGGCGGCCAATCAATGATTCTCTCTCGTCATTGATGTTTCTATCTCTCTCTCCCTCTCCCTTCCCCTCTGAAATCAATAAAAATATTTTTTTAAAAATTTTTAAAAAAAAGAACAGCCCTGTGGTCCAGATCTGGGGGTCATGCTGGCAGGAGTCGTCCACGTTCCACGATTGCTTGAATTGCATGTTACCCTATATCTGCTGTAGAGGATCTATTTAGGCTTCTCTCTCCATGCTTTGGGTTTGTTTTTTTGTTTTTTTCTATGACCATAGACCAGCTGTGGGCAAACTACAGCCGGCGGGCCGGATCCGGCCCGTTTGAAATGAATAAAACTATTGAAAAAAAAGACCGTACCCTTTTATGTAATGATGTTTCCTTTGAATTTATATTAGTTCACACAAACCCTCCATCCATGCTTTTGTTCCGGCCCTCCGGTCCAGTTTAAGAACCCATTGTGGCCCTTGAGTCAAAAAGTTTACCCACCCCTGCCATAGACTATAGTCTCCAAAGAAAATTTTTTCTTTATTTTACCTGACTGAGGATTCTTTTATTTTTTTAATGTAATTTTATTTACTTATTATTTTTCCAGTCACATCCAAGAATTTTATGGGACACCGCTCTGGGCCTCGCAGGCCCAGCTCATGGCCCCGCAGCCAGGGCTGGAGAAGAGTGGTTCCATACAAAAAAACTCAGGGCACACGGTAACCCCACAAAGAGACACACTAAAGATTACTGTAGCTGGGAGACAGACTACGAACAGGTCAAATCTTCATAAATAAACATCCAGTGAAAATGACAACCCGAATTCATCCTTGTACACAGAGCACTCCAGGGCAGGTAAGCGTGTGAGGGTGGCCAGAAGTCACCATCCTCACTGGTCGGGGGACCTGATGATGAGTGGGCCCAGATGTCCATGGCACAGGGTGGGTGGGGGTCACAGACGATGGACACTAAGACACTGCCCACTTACAAGACCAACTACTTGGGTTGGCAGGAGGGGAGCAGTTGCCCAGCTGCATATAGGTCAGGTTGTCCATTCTGAAATGAGGAGGGAGGGAGTGGTCTTTACATCATATTCTGTGGCTGTGGGCTTAGACAGGGCTGCTTTGTGGAGAGGATACTGTATTTTGCATTGCTGCGCATTCTTTTCACGGTAGACATTTACCTGATCTATTTTAAAGAAATGGCAAGCCCTTTACCTAATCTGTTATTAGATTTATTTGCTATCTGAGCCTCGATTGATCAAGATTTATTTATTTGTTTATTCCTTTCTTTATTTTTATCGACAGCAGAATGTATATTCATGCTTCTGGCAGTATCCGTAATATATAAACCCAAGGGGTTATGAAGATTAGTTTCTGAATTTGCAATTATTCCCTGTGAAGGTTTATTACAGCCATTGAGATCATGAAAATAAAATGTCAACTCTTTTCTTCTTTTAATGAATAGAATTCCTTTCCTTTTCATGGATAAAATAGCAGTTCCATAACTTTAGAGAGATAGTTGAGGTGTTTTTTTTTTCCCCTAAATAGGTATTTTCAGAGGGATGATCTATGGCTTGTCAGCTTACAGCACAGCTGATGTAAAAAGTTTGCGATGGCAACCCTAAATGTTTTATCACCTGTCAGAAATTTCACTGATAATAAAAAGTAACATCCTTTAAATTAATTAGACATGATTAGGACTTTAAGCCCAGAGGCCACTTCATTATGCAAAAATTATAACAGTTAGCTATTTAAATTACCATTAAATTGATTCTTATGTTAATTGATATCTCACTTATAACCCTAGATTTTAATTTATATAAGATCTTTGGAAATAATAATAAGCTATAATAAAATGTTACTTGGGATAAATCCTTTTATGAAAAAATACTCTGAAAAATTGATTATATTCGATCCTCGGTAGAATTTCTCTATTAGAATCAAGCTAAATTCTCATAAAATGGCAAGACTTAGATTCATCTCTTGTGCACATGCAGCCCCCACAAAAAAACAATAGAGGTGGCCCATGTTCAGGAGGGCAATTTCCCCCCCAGTGACTACTGTCCTACCTTCTCGTCTGACACAGGAAATAGAGTTTAATTTAACAATTTGAGATGGAGCGTGTGCTGTGACACATTTTGGGAGAAGGTACACAGTCCCCTCTGAAGATGGGAAGCGATCTGTATTTCAGAGAGGAACCGACACCGTGGATTAGAATAAACGTGAGTACCACCTCACAGGGTTTCAACAAGCAAGTGCTGTCGCAGTGCATTTTTGAAGCTAACATTCTAGTTGTAGGAACCTTGGAATTGATTGTTCTTTAGGGAAAAATTCAGATGAACTCTCTTTCAAGAGTCAAGTCTGTACTAATTAAAATCCCTTTATATTTTTATTTCTAAACTTCTTGCTAGATTGCAAGTTTCGCCAGTGTAGAGAAGAGAGTTTATCATGACCACGTGGGCCTAATCCCGGGGCGAGGTTTTCAATTGCTTCAGGATTTTCCAAGGTTTTGTGGATTTTGGCAGTGACCGTGTTTAAGTTGTAAAATGCAACTACAACATTACAAATTACAAGAAACTGTATTTGTAGGCATGGAACCAGTATTGGGTTTTTAGGAAAATTGTTAGCTGTGGAAAAGTAAATTTACATAGTGCAGGCTGACCTCCCTTGCTATCATTGCTTTTCCTTCTTCACAGTTAAGATCCTCAGTCATAATTTAGTGGTTTTGATTTCTGCTTTTCTTTCTTCCTTTCCTTTTTTTTTTTTTTTGCCACATCCTGGGCACTGAGTAGAGATCTGAGAGTTGAGCAAGGTCTGTGCCCACTAATGGGAAGCAAGTGCCATCTGAGAGGAGAGGCAGAGTTGGGGGTGGGGCTGGGAGTTCATGAAGAAGGAATACAACTGTATCTCAAACGCTCCAGAAGTCATAATCCAAGGAAGATGCTGAGAGGGTGTGTTAGCATCGGCCCACTCTTCCCTCCTCTGCTTTGCAATGCTTATTCATATGTTGTTTCTGCAGACTTGGTTTCTGCTTTCCCAGTGGTTGCCCTCTCAGGCACTCCCAACAGGGGGCGCTAAGGAGGAGGAAGGACCACCATTTCTGTTGCTCCCTGGTCTTGTCCGCATCACCCTAGTGGTGCTGCTTCTCCCCAGCGGCTGTAGCTCGCTCTGGCAGCAGCTGCTGATTCACTATTCAGTTTTCTCAACACTCACAGATCAGCCCCATCACACCTCCTAGAGCAGTGGTTCTCAACCTTCCTAATGGCAACCCTTTAATACAGTTCCTCATGTTGTGGTGACCCCCAACCATAAAATTATTTTCGTGGCTACTTCATAACTGTAATGTTGCTACTGTTATGAATCGTCATGTAAATATCTGAGATGCAGGATGTATTTTCATTGTTACAAATGGAACATAATTAAAGCAAATGTTGATAATCTCAACCTCTTCCCTCGGTCCCTCCTTTCATAAAGGTGGTAGCTCCCTTTCCTATAGCTGCTACCTCCATGCTGCCTTATTTCCTTTAGTGCTTTCTTGGTTTTTAATACCTAGACAACAATTCTTTATATCAAATTCTCTCTATTAAAATCAGAGCCAGCTAGGTACCTTGGGAATTGGTGTAAAAAATAAAATGCAGATCTTTTTGTTCAAAAATCTTTTTGTCATGGTGTTTTAAATTTTCTGTTTCATGTCATTCTAAGTGAAAATAAAATTAAAATTTTAAAACATTAGTATAGATTTTTACCGTATATCTTTAGAGTGTAAAATGCCAGTTTTAACTGCAAATAGCAGACCATTCATTCAAATGTCAAATCGCCAACATTACACAACGTGTATTTTGTGGCTCATTTCTGGAGGGTTCCTCACGCTGGCCAGAAAGAACAAATGCAAGTGAGACATAAGACGGCTGGGAGGTGGAAGAGAGGCTATCTCTAGGCAGAAAGGTGACTAAGGGTGGGGGGGGGGGGCAGAGCTCAGTCATGGGGATAGTCACAGGGTGAGTGTGGATTCTCATAGGACCTGCCTCATCATACAGAGGTCTGAGCCTGACAGCTGCTGGGTTTCCCCTCTCACTGCCTGCTGAGCTGACGTGGTACACCCTGGCCAGATGTGAAGTCTGGGGAAATCAAGCCAGGTGACACTCTTTCTCCTGGGCCTACCACCCAACCTACAGCAGGTCAGTGGCCCTCAAGGATCTTTAAACCTCAGCACCGGGACACACTTGGTATCGAGATAGTATCGAGATAGTGGTGGGTTCGTGATTCATTCCATCCATACAGGACTGGCCAACCGAGGGAGGGGGTGGCTGCTACTATGCCCAGCGCCACGAGTCTGTGAGATGAGTTTGGGACACATGCATCCAACCCTGACTTTCCTCCTCCTGTCTCCAGCCCCATGCTGGGTGTGAAGAGAAGCATCAGTGATTGGATAGGGGAGATGGAGGCCCATCAGGGTCTAGGGCCCCAGAGCTGGGGGGAGTGGGTGGCTGAAAACCCAGTCTAAGGAGGCATCAACAGGAGAACCCACCTGTGAGCTGAGGCTCTAAGCCCTTGAAACATGCTCTTGTCCCAATGGCCTTCACTCACAAAATACAAATTCAATGGTAAAATTAGCAAGAATTTCAATGCAGTGTCCACAGTATAAATTCCAAGTGTAAACCCTTCTGAGCATGGGCCCTGGGTGTGTACACTGACCACTTCTCTGTGAGGTTGCCCCTGATTAAAATCCCTGTGTGCTTCTACCTCTTGATTGGACCCTGACTGATACAAAGGGGAAGCCAGATGTTAGGTTAACTCTGGGGGAGAAGAGAATGAGGCGGCAAATTCTGCTCAGGGTTATTCCTCCCCTGCCATTCCCATCTGAACACCGATCAGTCAGCTTCCTTTCCTGCCCACATTTCCCAGTTGACTCCAGGGTTCATTGATTTGAACTTTTTATCCTTTATTTCTCTTTTTAAAAAGCAGAATGATATTAAGTTGATTTTCTCCATCACTGTGGTTTTTTTCTCTGCCCCTGGCCCTAACTCTACCTTCTTCAGATGCCTCTACTTTGTAAAATTATCACCCTTCAAAATTGTCCATACTTTTCTTTAACATACCTCCGATTTTACTTCTGAAATAGTGTTCTGATAGACCATTTTTTAACACTGCCTTTTTCTCTATGTGGAATCTTTAGATTCTGAGCCTTTACATACAAATTCCCAAGAGCCTCACTCTCCATGAAACTTTCA
The DNA here is from genome assembly GCF_014108235.1 of Myotis myotis. NCBI lineage: Eukaryota > Metazoa > Chordata > Mammalia > Chiroptera > Vespertilionidae > Myotis > Myotis myotis. Next base: position 14,539,825 of record NW_023416320.1, read on the forward strand.
TAAGGGTTTCCAAATTCCTTGGGTGGCAGGTTTGCATGTCTTTGCTATTTTTTTCTCTGTTATATTAACTTTGGTGTCATCAGAAGCAATTTTTAGGTTAATGCTTCTGTCTAGACTGAGTGCTTAACGTCCTCACAATTCTCCAGAGCTTATGACAATCAGCTCCCTGGCCTCCTGTATACCTAATCTGGAAATGGCCCGGAGTTTCTCTCTACTCACTGCATTTATGGTGGGTCCCTGCAAGCCTGCTGGTAGCTCATACCATTGCTTCCTAGGCCTTCTCAGTCCTTTGATACTGAGGACAGAACCATAGGTTCAGTATAAGTTTAAGTTAACTGAATTTAATCCCTGGAACTTGTGGAGATACAAGAGAAAACAGAGAGGATGTTCCTTCAAACTCTGGACCACATCTTTGTTCTCAGACAACATATATCCATATTCAAAGTCAACCAGATTTTTACATTTGAGGGATGAAATGCCCAAATAGAGATGTCTCCCCTACTCCCCCACTTCAATTAGTAAAATCCTGAGCAGATAAACACAGAGGAATATATGAAGTCTGTAGTTCTGTCGTCCCAGCAGGGCAATTCCAGATACAGGGACCATGTGCTAAGACCCAATAGCCAAGAGGAGCCAGGGTTCCAGTTCCCAGAAAATGCCAGGAGTAAGAAATTTCAGGAAAGCAAGATTGAGATCATTCATAATTTTATGTGGAGTCATTTTTATATGCACCCATGTGTGCATACATGTACATGTGCATACACACCAGCTATTTTTCTCTCTTTTTCATCAATTTCATCTTCCATGTCCACAATAAAAAAAATAAGCTAAGGAAAATGAGAAAATTCTTGTTATTTGATCTACTAAAACTTTGGAACCTACCAAGCAGCCCCAACTCACTAGTTGGAAAGCAGCGATTCATAGGTATACTAGTAAAGTTGGGAACATGACAGCAGAGTTTTGCATTCGAAGAGCTGAATAACTACAAGGGGATTAAGTGAAGCTAAGCAATTGTCCTTTTCACCTGAACATATGCTGGGACTAAGAAGGGGATCTGGGAAAAGACAGAAGTTCCTACCTGAGGAGGATTTCTTTCCAGATCAGAGCCAAGAAGAACTGACCATATTGGAAAGGGCATTTCTGATGAAGATCAGTCATGTAAATATTGTACAGGTATCTGTGGAAAACGTTTCCTCTCAGCAGGGAAACAATCTGCTTTCCCAGAGACAAAATTGGTCAAATGCATATTTCCAGAAGAGACAGCAGGTTCTCAAACGTCACCACCAATTGTCAAGATACAAATACAGAGAAAGTGATGTATCTAATTGCTTTGCCCTTATGATGAACATGAGTAAATGCCAAGTAGTATTGAGTGGTTATTTCATGCCTGAATCAATCTCTTAAATCCATTGAAAATGAATGATACAGGGTGGCTTCTCGATAATAAAATTGGATGTTCAGTCGCATGTGTTTTGGTTTATTTTTATTTATAATAATAAAGTCATAGTGGTGTTGTGCCAATTATATGCAGCTCTAAGCTTTAACTGAGGAGCGTTTTGTTTCTATAACTAATCTTACTGCTTTGTTTCTTATTTGAGTTAGGTACATTTTTCTAATTATATTATTTCAGATTATTCAATATAAAGTTTGAACAGATGGACTTAATAGTCTGTTGATGTGTGTTTCAACTCATAAATGTGACTTTTCATATTATGGTTTAATTAGTTTTTGTGGAATATGGGTTTTGTGAATAAAATAAAAATACATAATTTATATATATGAAACCCTAAGCAACCATTACAATCGAACAACCGGAACAACCAGAACGACCGGTCAACCAGTTGCTATGACATGCACTGACCACCAGAGGGCAGACACTCAACACAGGAGCTTCCCCCTGGTGGTCAGTGTGCTCCCACAGCCAACCTCCCATGGCCCCTCCCCCGGGTTGGCTGTTCCCCTCCCCATAGGCCTCAATTGATGGCCAGGCAAAGGGACCCCACCTATGCATGAATTCATGCACCAGGCCTCTAAAACATACACACACACACACACACACACACACACACACACACACACATTCAGTGGGGCCTTGACTTAAGAGTTTAATTTGTTCCATGACGGAGCTTGTAACTCAAATTACTCGTATGTCAAATCAAAAGTGAACGAGTGAGACACGTGATGCTGGGCTGATGTTGTGGCGTTCACTGTGACGTTCGCTGTGCCAACTAGTGGTGGAGTATCTGAAGCTGGCTCATAACCCGAATTTTAGTTCACAATTCAAAGCAAAAAATGAGCCGAGAGACGGCTCATATCTTGAAAAACTCATTAGTCGGGACACTCATAAGTCAAGGCCCCACTGTACATAAATTGTTTATTATTCTAAAGGTAAAATATCGCAAAACTCTTACATCTTCCAGTCAGTAGACACAATTAGTGAGCCATCCTATATAATAAAGAGCTAATATGCTAATTAGACCAAAAGCAGAACGACCATCTGGATGACCTTCTGGACGACCTTTTGGATGAAGCCGGGGCTGCGAGGGCCGAGCCCCTTGCACCAATTTCGCGCATCGGGCCTCTAATATTAAATAAAAGTTTTATAAAAGTATATTTCTTCATCATGCTTAAATATCATCTACTTTTGTACTTAACCTTTCAGTTCTAGGAGGCACTAGGTCAAATACAAGAATGGATTCTACTGGGACTCAGGTTAGATGGCATTTTAAATCAGTGCCTGTATCTATGATGTAACCCTTGCAAGATGATTTTGGGAGACTTGATATTTCAATTTACAGCTAGAGAGAACAACTAAAAATATTTTTGTTTGCTTTTCTTGCCTGTATTTTTTTAGCTTGTTAAACTAGGGTCTGTTTTTGTCTGGGTTATTTGAAATCCCATCATCATCCAGAGAACTGTGATTTGCAAATTAAAATGGTAACATCAGCAATTTCCCCTGAGAGAGACTTGCTGCTACCCTGCCAGAGGCAGTATCCCTAAGTAACCAATAGAAGGTCTCTCTCGGCTGGTGGTGTGCTTATGAGTGTCTGAGCACTGGCAGGCAGGGGCCTGCTGTCCAGAGATGCTAACACAAATGAGACATAATCATGAATTCTTTTAGAGACATGGCCTTACTATTATTACTACTGGAATGTTTGCCGAAGGCAAAAACACAAACACCAAGAAGAAAATATTTCTGATTTCTCCACTATCTGCTTCATTAAGTGATTCTCCAGGCCTCAGCTGAATACATTTCCTCTCTGGACCCAATCTTGGAATCCTCACTCCTATCACACTAGAAACATTGGCCAAGCAATGACTGTAAAGCCACGGCCTAAGACTATAAGCCACCTGTGTTTTTGTTTGGTTGTATATGTTTTATTGTGTGCTTCAGCTTAAGTGGATGTGAAACCGTGAAAGCCAGTGTGTCTTTCATAATCACTCTGCTAGTTTATGAGAATTCCTAACTGGGACAGAGGGTAGAGGAGTCGAAGAAAATTGTATGTATATGTGTATAAAATAACATTTTTAAAAAAACCCAACATCATTCTGAAACCACTACTTATTGAGTTTGCACACTATCGCTTTCATTTGTGGAATTATCTTTGCTGCTGTCTTCCATTATGTATAAAATAAACTTTGGTAGAACTATCTGCCAGGTTGTGTGATGACGCTATGTGGAAATATTAGTTTGCCTTTAATGTAAAGTATGAACAGAAAACTATGGGCGCATGAAGTAAGAAGTGATCAGTTTGGTGAAGTGGGTTCACCAAGGAGGTCAGATTTAAACCAGATGTTCATGCTAATGATCAGATGGAAACGTATTCCTGGGAGAGTGAGCAACATGAAAATATCCTGGCCACATGAGGCTAGCCCCCGAATCTAACCACACATTCGAGTGCATGTTCGGTTGGGTGTGTGGAAAGAGTGAAATGTGATTTTTCAAATGACTTCAACATCATATCAGGAGGAAAGGGCAAGCAGTAGGTTCTGTGGATTTTTCAGTAGCTTCAGGGACATGGGAGGGTTTGAATTCCTCTTGCTATATGAACTCAAGTAATTGTTAGGTGTTTACCTTTACTGGATCCAAGGTATTGGTCATTAATACACATTTAATGATTATTAGAATCCAAAAATTTACTCTTGTATATTTTTTCTCACAGGTGCCATGAACATTCTACCATGTTACTAAGGAGAAATATGCATCATCATCATTTTTAATAGCTGCATAGGATTCCATGGTGGCTATTATTTTTTTAATCAGTCCACTGCAATTGCTAATGCTTCAGTATTAAAAACAATATTGTTTTAGATACATGTGAAAATTGCATTTATGAAAACTCTGATCAATTTATAATTCCACAAGTTGTGTATGAAATGGGATACCTACCCATTCTCCCACCAACACTGAGTCCACATTTTAAAAGCTCTTTTCAGCATAAAAGATGGAATGTATTTCTTTTTTTTTCATTTGTATTTTCTAAATATTCTTCATGTTAAATGGAAAATGATAAAGGTGTCATTCAAAATCCTGCCACGTAGTGATATCTATGTTTAAATCTTGCTGCTTAGCCTTCCGAATACTTTTTGATGCATACATATAATTTTTATACATATTATTTTTTGAAAAAATGGGACTATATAATACATGCTATTTTCACCAATATATTTTATACATAATTTTTAATGACCAAATACTTTATTGTGTATATTTTACAATTTCCCTATTGCTAAGTATTTATGTTGCTTCTTATCTTTTTACTATTATATAAAGCTGTGATCCTTGCATAGAGTGTTTCTCACTTATCCAAATGTTTCCTTAATGTGCTTTTCTAAGAAAGGACTTGTTGGGTAAAAGAGTATACATATAGTCAATTGTGTCTTATAAATACCAATTCCTGCCCTTATTCAGCAGTATGTATGAATATCCATTACCCCACACTCTAGACAACACTAGATATAATAATATTTTAATTCTCTACCATTAAGATAGATTAGAGAAATTTTAATTATATAGTTTTGATTCAGTGAGGTTATTTCTTTATATATACTCACTATTATTATTTCTTCATTTGCAAGTTACCCTCTAATGTCTTTTGCCCATTTTTCTAGTAGATTGTCCATCTTTCATTTATTGAAGAATCCTTTATGTGTCTGCTATGTGATTGTTATTTGACTTATAATTTCGATTATGGTGCCTTTACTGAGCTGGTTTTAAATATATATGAAGAAAAATCTACCAATTTTTCTGATATCCTTTCTGCCATAGGATTTTTCCTCACCCTAAAATTATTGAATTATTAAATTTTTTTCTTATAGTATTTTCTTTTGAACTAGAAGTAAGTTATTCATTTAGCTTTGTCCTGAATTTTCCCAATACTGTTATAAGTCTTCTACCACCTCCACCAATTTGAAATATTTTTCTCGTACATTAATTATTTCCTATATATCAGGTCTCTGAATAGTGTTTAAAAATAACTATTACTAATAGATAGAGCATGTACTTACAATACTTAGTCTTCCATATAAGTTTTGGAATACTTTGATCCATTCTAATTTTAGACCCATGAAAATTTTCAGAGACTGTGCATAAAATTTATAGAATTGGTGACAATCTTCAGTTCCAGAATATTGAGCTTTCTCATCTAAAAATCATTCTCTATTTATTCAAGGCTTCTTTTATGATTCTCATGAAAAGTTTTTGTCTTCTACAAAAATATTTTACACATTTACTGTTGATTCTTTTTTATACATGATGTTCTTATGAATGAGGTTTTATACATATACATGCATATATACATATATATTGAAAAATATATATAATTTTGCACTGAACAGTAAAACATGCATTTAAAAAGTGCAGAAAGACATAAATAATATTTATAAAGTATACATTCATTTAATCAACACTGAGGTCAAGACATAACATTATCAGTGTTTCAGAAACCCATCTATGTGCCCTTTACTATCATGATCCTCTTCCTCTTCCCAGAGATGATCATTAACTTAACTTTTGTGATAATCATGGCTTTGCCCTTATTTATAGTTCCATCATTTATGTGTACATCTCTAAATAATATAGAGTATAAAATAGTTTTGCTTGTTTGAATTAAAATAAATATCCATTATATTTCTATCCAAACTTGTGTAATTAATTTGTCATCTTCATGTTTTAGTTGGTATGCTTTTCAATATTTTCGCTTATTTTTTCTTTTTTGAAAATTAACTTGTGTTATATCATCAGTAAATTGTTATTTTCTTCTTTCCAATGTTTACAACTCTCATTTAAACCTATAGGGTCTTTCCTAAAGCTTAGCCTGAAGTCTTGGGTAAAGCTAAGAGAACAATGATAAACAATGGTAATAGTGAGGATGCCAGTTTCATTCCTGACACTAATGGCCACATTTCATTGTTTTACAATTATTATGATACTAGTGGGTGTTTTGAAATATATATCTATCAGGTAGAGCTATATCTTGTTATTCATATTTTCCAAGAGTTGTTTTTTAAAACAATTATAAAATGTTATCATGTGACTCAGGGCTATTATTTGATTCTGTTATTCTGAGTGTTAAATAAAATTATAGATAGATTTAGAGAGAAGTTTTATTTTATATTATTGATATTGCCATCAGGAAGCAGGATATTCCTTTACTTAATGTTCTTCAGAAATATTGAATAGTTTTCTTCATACTTCTTCCTTTATCTTTCTTAAGTCTACATGTAGTGATCTGATGTTTTTGTTGGTATTGTGAATGGACTCTTCTAAAATTATAATTTATAACTGAGATTTATAAACTTATTTTATAATTGGCCTCTATAATGAACTCTCTTATTAGATCTAATAGCTTTCCCTATTTATTTTCTTAAGTTTTTCTAGTAAATAAACATAACATCTGTAAACAAAAACTCTTTTTTTTCCCCTTTTAAATATTTATAATTTTGGATCTACTATTTCTGGTTAAGATTGAGTTAGGGAGGGACCAGATTTACTATCCCACCCTAAACAATTACAAAACCAGAAAAAATATATAAAACAATGACTATTTCACTTTTTACTTTTATCTTTTTCTAGCTTTATTGAGGTATGATTGACAAATCCAAATTTTATAGACTATCTAAAGTGTACAATGTGATGATTTGATATATGCATACATTGTGAAATGATTACCACCATCAAGCAAATTCTCATATCCATCACCTCACATAGTAGCACTTTTTTCCTGTGGTGATAACACTTAAGATGTACTCTGTTAGCACATTTCAAGTGTATAATACAGGTTGCAGTGTAGACAGGGAGTATCCAAACAGAGCCTGGTCCACTAAGGAGAGCTATATTAAAGGTCAGGAAGGTCAGGAAGCTACAGTTTGCAGGCGGAGGAATCTGCACACACAGAAAGAGAGGGCTCTGAAGATCTGTGGAAAGGTCCTCTAAGTCTTTAGCTAAGGACTGATTTGAACCCGTGAGAGAAGAATTTGTTGTCGGCAGACACCTACTTGAAGAAATATGAAAAGAAATATTTCAGGCAGAAGAAAATGATATCAGATGAAACTTTGGATCTACAAAGAACAACAGAAATGATAAATATATGGAAAATGTAAAATAAATTTTCCCAACATTGTAATCACTTTAAAAGAGAATTGATTTCATGGAGCAAAAATCATAACAACATATTGTGATGTTTATAGCATATGTAGAAGTAAAACATGACAACAGTGCAAATGATAAGAAGGGGAAACAAATACTTGAAGGCAGACTGTAATGGGGTTAAGATGCATAATATAATCTCTATAGCAACTACTAAAATAAGCCAATGAATGAAATAACCCAATAGTGGGGCTAAAATGGAATCATTAAAAATATTAACAAATATAGAAGAAGACAGAAAAAGAGGGATAAGGAAACAAAGGACAAATAGAAAAAGTCCGATAGGTTTAAACCAAATTACACCCATACTTAGTTTAAAATTATCGAAATATCCCAGTCAAAAGACAGGTTGTCAAGTTAGATTTTTAAAAGGAAGAACCAAGTATCTGATGTCTAAAAGAAACCCACTGTAAGTATAAAGACACAAGTAGACTCACAGCAAAAGAATAAAGAAAGATAAACTATGCAGATACTAATCAGCAGAAAGATGGAGAGACTACATGTCAGGTGAAGTAGATTTTAGAACAAGGGATATTATTTGGAATGAAGAGAGACTTTTACAAATGACAAAGGAGTCAAATCATCAAGATGACAAACATTCTTAAATGAATGCACACCTAATAAGAGCTTCAAAATACATGGGGGTGGGAGGGTGGGGGGAACACAACCCACTAGAACTAAAAGGAGGAACAAACAAATTCAGAGATGTAGTTGGAGATTTCAAGAGTCTCCTTTCAATCATTGCTGGAAAATGAATTTGGGAATTCAGTAAGTATATAGAAGACTTGAAGAACTCTCTCAACTAATTTGACTGGATTGATTTTTAGAGAATAGTCCACCCAATAACAACAGAAGATAACATTCTTTTAAAGTTCACAGAACATTCATTAAGATAGACCATATTCAGGGTGGAAGGGGTCAATGGGGAAAAATTAACAGTGGGACATCTCTAATACTTCTGACAATAAAGATAAATTTTTAAAAATGATAGGCCACATTCTGGGTTATAAAATAAAACTCAATGAATTTAAAATAATTGAAATCATACTAAGTATGTTATTTTACCACAACAGAATTAAGAAATTGATAACATAGATGGCATGCAATATTGTTGCTGTTATTATTATCATAATTATTACTATTGAGGCTGCTCATATTTTATAGGTAATATTTCAGAAACAAATGTTTCACAAAATGAGGTATTCCCATAAATATTGACTTGTCTTTCCTGCATTACAGAAACCACCATTATATATCTGCTAAGTTATTTTTTCATTCCTTTAGAATGTGTGTAATTTGTTATAATCATGACAGATAAAATCTTAAAGAGACCTCAAAGATCATTTCGTTGTAGAGAGAAAGACATTTAAGACAAGATCTGTTAAGAAATTTTCCAAAGTCACATAGATGTTTGATACCAAAATAAGAATGTAATTCCTCGTGGCTGTTCTTTTCTTTTAAAGTTAATTTATTTTTAAAACTATTGTGCATATGAGATATGACACACCTAAAACCTTCATTCAGTAACTAGTTCAAAGTAAAATCATTTCCATGCCTGTAGGTAAACTGTGTGGCAAGTTTGTAATTGACTAAAATTAGTATCTCACTATCATAGTAGTAACTCAAGAAACTTGCTCAATAAAACGTTGAAATGAATTATTTCTGGAGTAAAATTGGATAGTTGTTCTACCTTCATACTTTAAAGTATTGGTCCTCTGCCAGGACACAGCCAATTATGGAATAAAGTAACACGCAACAAAAAAGCAATTCTTGATTTGCACAGTGGCTGTCTTACGACAGGCTGGCTGGGCCCAGCCAGTGTGGCTCAGTCACTGGTTGGACTCCCAGGCAGAGCACATGCCAGGGCGGCAGGCTCAATCCCCAGCAGGGGGTGTGCGGGAGGCAGCCTATCCATGTTGACACAGATGCTTCTCTCTCTCGCTCCCTCTCCTTTCCTCTCTCTCTAATAAATCAATAAAAACATATTTTTTAAAAAACAAAAAACAAAAACAAGCTGTCTTTAATTCAACAGAGAGAATTTTAAGTTCAAGCTGTTACCTAACTCCCCATGGGCAAATAGGAAAAATAACTTAAAAGTGTTATTTTCAAGCTGTAACTTGGGTTATTTTTCCATAGATGTGTTGAGAAGAACTCTTGGTCCGACAAACTTCAGAAAAACAATCTTGTACTCTGTAGATACAGCTAATATTGATCTTAGGACAATACTAGAGGCCCAGTGCACAAAATCATGCGTGGGTAGGGCCCCTAGGCCTAGCCTGTGACCAGGGCCATCTTCTGCCCGTTTGCCAGTCCCCAGTCCTGCCCCGCCGCCACCCACTTCGGTTCCCCATGGTTTTCATTCGCGGTCCAGCAATCAGAGCCTATGGGCCAGGGGGAGAGACCAAGAGGTCGGCTGTTCTGCCCACTCGCCAGTCCCCAGTCCCGCCCCACTGCCGCCACCCACCTTTGTTCCCCTAGCAAGTACCCAGTCCCACCCCACCACCACCACCCACTCTGGTTTCCGTTCACCATCCGGCAATCAGGCAATCAATCGAAGCCTGCAGGATAGAAGTGGGGGTGAGGCGGGGGGGAGGGACCGAGAGGTGGTCAATGCACCTCATAGCGACTGGTTGAGCAGTCATTCTGGTCGTTACACTGTTATGGTCACTGGGCTTTTATTACATAGGCTGTCCACTGTGATTCACATTGTTCCTATGGAAAATACATTTACTTTTGAAGAGTAACATTTTTATTAAATCATGTCCGTTCATCTGCTGTTGGCAAGTTGAGACCATCAACAGCTAAGATATTGCCCTTAAGTTTAAATATATGGGTGTTTTGTCTTTTATCCTCTAGGTATAAGAATGGAATTCAAAGGATTGTACTGTTGAGTATATTATCACTCTCACTTTTATTTCCTATAGGTAAAAGAATCATAAATATTGCTCACATCTTTTACTCAGGAATAATAAAAAGGGTTATAAAGGAAGTAATGAAGGACATATAATGTGAAAATTATTTCATAAATGTTTGTAGAAGAGATAAAAGAATGAAGGTTCTGAAAAGAGAAATTATGATCAATTTCATTCTTTCACACCGTAATATTACTGTATTGGGACCTTCTCTGAGGCTATCCCTTGGAGGTGAAGCAGAAGTGTGGGGTTACTGGATGAAGTTTATAGAGAAAGTTATTGACCCTGGAGAGTAGTGGTACCTGAAGCCACTTAATTACTTATCCCTATGTGTGTCGGACAGGAGTTCCTTCCTTTACCTTCCATTATGTGACTGAAAAGAACTATTTCTCACTCTTTTAACCCCAGGGATAGATTCAGCTGAGACAGAGAGTAACAGGGAGAAAGACCTTTCCTTACTAAGGAAAATCATGTTGACATTAGAGAAGGCCTCTTGAAAATGATTCTGGATGATGATGATAGTCAAAATGTCTGATTTCTATCATGCCTTTCAATTGAATAGCCATCTAAAATAAGATGCAAAGTTTTAAGAATTATGGAAAATGGGAATAATGATCAATTATTTGTTGGCCTCAGGAAGACATTCGACTTACCGAAGACTATGGCCCATGAGGTGGGAAGATCATAAGAGAATCCCATTTCCCCCTCCCTTCTCCTACCTTTTCACACAAAATGCATATTCAGAGGCTTTTGGTGGTGGGGGGAAGAAGAATGGCCCTTCTCTTGGAGCTGTTTTATAAGGAAAAAAGGGCCATATTAGTTTCTTACCTCCTCCTCTCCCCTCACCTCACCAGTAAAAAATGTCTTTCTAGCTCAACCCTTCATCAAAAGACACAAGAGGGCATCTTGACTGGGAACAGAAGCCACAATATGATTTTGTATTTCTAAAGCTAACATTGAAGGACTAGGCATGAATAAGAAGCAAAGACTCTAAGAACCATGAAGTTAGTAGCTTGGTGGGTTATAATTTTATCTTTTTAGCAAGGACAGAAAGACTCACAAATAATCTTATCCAGGAACAAATCTGCTCTTGTTAGTAAGAATCAGGAAGGGGGTGCCAAGAGATTTTTCTCTAAGATTATTATGTACTACATATAATAAGCTATAACATACTTGGCTCTTTAAAAGTTAAGCTCTTTGAGTCTAATATCTATCAGAGAGTCTCTAACGTCTCTAATAATGAAAAACAAGTAAGAAAGGTAGCCTATAACTCTATTTGGAAATTTATACTTATTCATAGAACTCCAGGTACAGAGGAAAAATAAGATTTAAAAACAATTTCACTCAGGAGTCTGAAGGGAAATTCATAAATTAACTGCTCTTAATTCTTAACAAATTTATAAATATAGAGATCATGGAATAATGCATAAAAATATTGTAGGAAAAAACCCAGCTTAGAGGAAGTAAGAAGGGCAAGGAGTGGTATTAATAAGCTAAGTCCTCAAGGCATCTACAGATGTGGTAGCATTACTAATGCTAGCATTAGAAGCAGCAAGGAGGATAAGTGACATCACAGAAAATTGGGTTCAACTCACTGAAGAGAGCAAAAGTTGAGAATCCATGTATACTGTAGTAGAAAATGATGTAAAGATAAAAATGAAGGGAGAGAATCTGTTACCACATACAGAATAAATTAAACCACATACACATTTAGTAATATATTTATAGCAATCAAGAATACTCATATGTACTTACATATATTCATATATAGATATGATGCATTCACATATTGATTAGATAAAATTCTTTGAAAAAAGTGATAAATTTGAGTAGGTAAGAGAATTTGCTCAAATTAGGTATGGATAAGAAATCTGTGCAACACTGCAGGAAATGATTAAAATCTAGAAACCTACACTGAGATTTCTTTATATATCTTTTTATTATTGTTCCTCTATGTCAGAAATCAATCTAGAAATCATTTAGAATTCGTTAGGAATATTATTTATGTTATGAAGATAACATAACTTATTCCTTGAGAGGCTACTGAGCTTTTGCATAGGGTCAGACATAAAGGGGTTTGATTTAAATAATCGCAGGAGTTGAACAGCATCTGTCAGAGAGTTCTACATTTTTGGCAGCTATAGGCTGCCTTTGCTCTGTTTAATGATGAAGATTTGACTTTGTTGGATTTTTTTCTTCTTAGTAAAATGAATGGTGCATCTTTCTTTCATTGTGATCCTCGTCAACCATTTGGCCCAGTAATGGTATGCAAATTAAACTCTTTAAAAATTAATGCTAACATTTATTAAATAATGCATCATACAAAAAGTTAATTTGAAATTCCAAGTTGGTCTCTCTCTCTGCTCATGAGAAAGTATTTTTTTGTGCCATCTTTATAACACATCTTTATAGTCTTTCTAAATACCTTGAATGTTTTTCCAGTATTTTGCAAAATTGTCACTATGGAGACTGCTCATAGAGACAGAAATTCTTTATATTTTTCTCTTTTGATTTGTATAAACATTCAGATATTTCATTTCTATTACTGCTCTGACTTTCTAAACTTAAGAGTGCTTATAGATGTTTCCTTACCAAAATTTAAGGACTCTAATTAAGGTGTCTGTAAACTTAAATTGAACAAGCTTGCATTCACTTTAGATTGTCAGATGAGAATGTGTATCACATGCTAGTTTTGCACTTGCACACCTATCCCCACCCAGAAAGCAGTGAGCACTGGTACTCGGCCTTGTGTATTAGTGATTTTGTAGATTTGATTTGGGGATTTTAAATGCAACTGCGACCATGATCAGCATAGTATGTGAAGAATGACCCTCTCTAGAGGCTGGTGGGTCCAGTGTTAAGAACAATAGTGCTGGAACGTGACTGGGGGTGTTTCAATGACAGCCCTACCGGGTATTAGCTTTGTAGTCTCAGAGAAACTCCTTCACCTCCCTGGGTCTCAGTTTCTTCATCTGTGGAAATGGCAACAATGATAGTACTTATCTCAAAGGGTTGTTATGAAGTTTAACATAAATAATAAATATAAAGTACTGATTCATAGTAGGCACATATTACCTATGAATGCATGATTCCGAACTTGAACATTTTCTTCTCACTGAGAAAACTAGCTCTACTAAAGTGAATCTTCAAAGGATTTGACAATTATTTACTTTTGACTTGCCAACAATACTTTGTATTGTCTATAGAAATGGAATTTGAAAATGGATGTAAAATTCTTCATTGCAGCTGTTTCTTCTATTCAATGTGAATTACTAAAAAAGAGAGAGCTTGTCCAATATGTCTTTATTTCAATAAACGTGCATTTAACAACTACTACATGCAAGGTTTTGAACTAACATTAAGTAGGGAAACAGAGAGGTGATATGGTCCTTATCCTCAAAAAGTTATCTTCTAATTAGTAACAAAGATCTCAAAATATCAAAAGTTAATCATAACAAAAAATTTTTAAAGACTCTTTAAGAATTAATAATAATGAAAAAAACTATCATGAGGCTGTAAATTAGACACCGAAAGGGTGATATAAACAATGTGTGCCTAGTTTATATTTGGTTGTTTTTCATTATAATCTTTTTATTTTGTAAAATATGTGAAGATTCCATGCTAAGCATGTAAAAACAACTACAATCTCTATAGTTGGGTTGGCCTATGAGGGCTTCATGAAGGAGTTCCTTGGGAAGACCTTGAAGATTGAGTTCCAACAGCCTTCATCTCTTAGACTGCCTTTTAAGTGTTAAAAAGCTTTCTACACATTTACACTGGAGGTGGGTATAATTTAAGGGCTTAATATGCATCATGCTTAATTACTATTCCAATCCACCCTGCAGTAAGCTTACCGAGCTTTCAACAAGAAACAGGTGGATTTAGAAGACCTTGAGCTTGATCATTTCAATAGTTCTATGTTTATTGAGGATGGAGTCTATACTCCCCAGCCCCTGCAAAAAAAACCAAAAAAAAACCACCAAAACAAAACAAATCAAAACAAACCACGAATATGGCCTAGGCAGTAGGGATAAAGAGAAGTATTTGTTGTTGGTCCCTGGCCTCCAGGTCCACACAGAACATGTAACAAATGGTTTTTATGCTTTATGATACATGCAATGATAAGAGTGAGCCAGGGTTGTGATAAATGGGGGGAGTGGATGGGGTGTATGTGCCATGGGAGGCTTCAGACAGGAGCCAGGGTTCTTCATTCTCTGCATTCCTGAGTGGAAGCCAAGTAAATGTTTTAATTTTGAGTTAATTCAGAGTGTTTCTCAAATTCTTCCTTCTCACTGAACCTAAAGCTATGATCAGTGAGTCAAACGTGTGAAGATCAGTACCAATCAGCCAGGGGTCTGTGCAGCAATCACTTTTATTGACTGACACTTAGTGTCATTAGAGTTTGTTTCAAAAATGACTTTGGGACTTAGATGGGTTGGTAGGTAGTATAAATCACAAATAAAAACTGTTACCAACTAATAGTTGATCTAAGCAAAAGCTATTTCCCACTCATTTAAGAGAAAAATTTTTTTAAAAGGTTCATTTATTTCTTTATTTATTCAATCACTTATGCATGTGCCTGGTTCTATACAAGAATTTTTAGCTGATTTGGGAATCAACAAGCACATTTTATTTCTTCTCAGCTTCTTAAAATCCAGTATTTAGTGTTTAGTTGTCTTCCAGATTGCCAACGTCCAATAGCTGGTAAGAATAATTATCTCACAGGCAGGGATGTTGACCACTGCAATATGGTCTTGGATGCAGAGACAGTCTATAATGAGGGACACTTTCAAGTACTTTCTAACTCATTAAACGTAGAATCAGTTTAATTGAAAAACAATATAAAAATAAACAAGCTATCAGTACTTACACTTAAGGACAGCACAGTCTAAATTCAAATGATAAAAGGACATTTATTGCTGCATCTTAAAGTCACTTATAGTCTTACGTGATTGAGAAATGGGAGGATTTCTGAGAATGCCATTATTACTATTATTACCACTAATAATGATTGCCCAGTGCTTTATATTTAAGATCTCACAACAGGTACATAAGCATGGGCCCTATATTCAAAGGAGGAAACGGAAGCTGAGAAATGTTTAGTGACTTGCCTTCTGTCAGGAAGGAGTTGGTAAGTGGTAGAGCCTGTACTGCTTTGGATCTCTACTCGGTCTGTCAGGACTTGTTCTAATAGAAAAGAGATACTTCCAAATGGCCAAGGTTGCTTAGCTTCTATGCACTGAATTTTAGTCAGAATATCTGAAGGTTTTATTTTTTGTTTTTTTGAGAAGCCTGCTTTTTCCCTAAATTATCATGGGTTAAGTAGCTTGGTGCTGATGATCATGGAAGGTCAATGTCTCAGTCTATGTAACTTTTATAGAAACTACAAAAAATTGTTCTGTACTGTCTGGAATCAAGACAAAAGGCACTGGATGAGGTACATGTGCAATGTGTGTATTATATAAGGAAAAAGTTTAAATTCGTGCTAGGGGCAGCATGGCAATTAGTGATTACATAATTCCTGTCATTCTTTATACTAGGCAGGGGAGGCCTTCTGGAATAGATCCTATCTCAGGGCCTGATTGAATGATGAGAGAGATAGCTGGCAGAGTTGGGCAGGGTGTTTTTGCTGGCAGAGGCTGGGACTGGAAGGTGGGAGTTAGTAAAGAGCTTTGCAAAACATGTTTAAGAGAGCTGAAGGGATTAGCAGGGGCCTTGAACATGAGAGAAGTCAGTTGTGTGCCTCCTTCAAGAAACATTTTGAAGCAGAATAAAGTTTTTGTTTTTATTCTTGATTTTAAAACAGGAGTAGGATTCTGTTATAATGCCCCAATAAACATGAGATTCATGCCATCACAGGTATTTTATGACTTTAACTATAGTTCAAAAGAAAGATGGCCTGATCAATTGTTGAGATCTGGGTATGGGAGTGTAAATTGGCAGGACTATTTTATAATTAACAAAAATGGTCTTGTCCCAAAATCCCTAGAAAACAGAGCCTGAGTCAAGAATTAAAAGTGACACTTTATTGAGGGGGTACGATTCTAGGGAGTGAAAGTGAGAAAGGGGGAAGTGACATTGTTATGGACAGGAAGCGATGCAAAGTGATGAGCTGCACACTGGCCACTGCTTCCTAGTAAACCTAAGAGATAAAGGGGCACCCTCTTGGCCACACAGAATAGTTCTTTCTGATTAGACCGTGTGGTGAAACGGCCTCAGAACACTCAGTGGGAGAGAAAAACGAGAGACTTCATCTGTCTGAATGTCTGCATTTCCCCTAACTTCTTTTTTATTGGTCAAATTTTATCCATGGGAACACCCCCGTTCCCAACACATACGTCCCTTAGCTGCTCAGAACACAGAGCCTTTACCCCTCGACATGGTGCTACATTTAAGTCTAGTGGTAGTGAGAGAAACCAGGGATTCAGGATACTGGCTGGTCCAATGGTTGGCTCCAGAGTAGACTAGCAGAGCTGGATGACTGTTGAGTGTGTCAGAGCAAGTGGCTGAGGTCAGAAGGTGAGGAGGTGCAGAGTTAACGCATTATTTCTGTTTATTACATGTCAAGCACACTAGCACTTTGCATACCTTATCATCTCTTGCTCTATTATTATTTCCATTGTACAATGAGGTATTTGAACCTTAGAGAAGTAAAGTTATTTGTCCTTAGATTTGAAACCACGAAGTTATTAGACTTTTCAGAGAGCATTTTTTCCCTTCCTTCCTTCCTTCCCCTTCCCGCTGCTCCCCTTCCTTTCCTCCCTCGCTCCTTTCCTTCCTCCCTCCCTTCCTCCCTTCCTCCCTCCCTTCTTCCCTCCCTCTCTCCCTCCCTCCTTTCCTTCCTTCTTTCCTTCCTTCCTTCCTTCCTTCCTTCCTTCCTTCCTTCCTTCCTTCCTTCCTTCCTTCCTTCCTTCCTTCCTTCCTTCCTTCCTTCCTTCCTTCCTTCCTTCCACCTTCTTTCTTCATTCCTTCTCTCTTTGAGCTCCCTTGCTCTCTCATCTCACTCCCTGTTCCCTTTCCCTTCTACCACTCTTCTTTTCTCCTTGCCTTTTTTACTCCTTTTTCCTTCCTTTCTTCAATAAGTAATTTTAACTACTTACCAAATAATAAGAACTGGTCTAGTTGATGAGAATACACAGCCAACATGGGTCCTTGTTCTCTTGCCTCTTAAAATCAAGTCAAGCCCTAACCGGTTTGGCTCAGTGGATAGAGCATCGGCCTGAGGACTAAAGGGTCCCAGGTTCGATTCTGGTCAAGAGCATGTACCTTGGTGGTGGGCACATCCCCAGTAGGGGGATGTGCAGGAGGCAGCTGATCGATGTTTCTCTCTCATCAATGTTTCTAACTCTCTATCCCTCTCCCTTCCTTTCTGTAAAAAATCAATAAATTTTTTTTTTTTTTTAAATCAAGTCGGGGGCAGAAAGGAAAAGCACACAATAAAAAGGTAAACAAAGAGCCAAAATATTTTCATGTGGTGATTTGTGTTAGAAAAAACACAAGACAGGATAAGTGAGGATGATTGAAAGGGTATAAAGGGTTGGCACAAAGGAAGATGCTTTTCTAAATAGTACATTCAGTAAGGTCCTCTCTGTAAGGAGGGGACATCTATCCTGGTACCTGACTGATGGTAAACAGCAGAGAAGCCACTCTGGCTGCTCAGTGGAGGATGGACTCTAGAAGCTGCTACTTGGGAGGCTATGGGGATGAACTTGGGCAAAGATGACAACAGTTTGGACTAGAACGGCAGCATGGAGATAAGAAATGTGGGTAGGTATAGTATGGAATTGGGAAAAGGAACCAAATAGCGGTCTAAATGATTTCTCCTAGGCCTTTGATATAAGCAATAAGATGAATGGTTGTTCTGTTTATTGAGATGAAAAAGATGAGGGGAAGTAAAGGGTTAGTGTAGGGGATAGCAAGTTCTATGCTTTATTGTGTTAAGATTGGATGTCTATCAACCAGATGAATGGAGGTGTGGGGGAACTGTTGACTACAAAGCCCTGGAGTTAAGAGAGAGACGGACACAAAATTAAAATGGGGAAGTCATTAGCACAGAGATGATACTGAAAGCCATAGTTCGTTTAGACAACAAGATTTTAACCAATAGCAGGTATAGCAAATGCTGTTCTTGAGATTTTTTTTTTCTTTTCATTTTTATTTACTCTGACTATATTTTCTCTCCTAAGTATGAAAACTATTTACACATCCTATTACCACTCTAAAGTTAGTGTTTCTTGTGCATATTAATTTTTCTGCTGAAATACCAGTAATGTAGTGCTTTCCTAGTATCCCATATACATTATTTCCATATAATGCCAACAAGGCATCAGTGCCCAGCTGCTTTGGGGCATTACTCTAAAATGTCTTTCCCTCTCAGGGATTCCCGACATTATTATATTAAAGAAAAATCCTAGAGCAAAAACAGCTTTTTAACTTTGCTTAACTCAAATGATTCCAAAATCATTCGAACTTGGACCCTTCTTTCTCCATTGGGAATATTCTTTGAAAAATGCAAATCTAAAGGTATTCTATTACATTTAAAAAATCTTCAGAAGATCTGTGAGAACTAGAAGAAAGGCACGAGATAAAAAAAATCCAATCATTTCACTTTATAAACAGTATTACTAGACTGAGATAGGGCAAGAGACTTATCAAAGTTCATACTAGCAAAAACTTTTCAAGTTAGCAAAGAGACAGAATTTTAATCTCATTCTCAAAACCTGTAGTTCTTGTCATCACATTTTGCTTTCTTTCAAAAATAAGTTATAGAAGCTAAAGATTCCCTTTTCTACATCTTATCTATTACTTATGGTTTCTTATTGAGAATGACATAGTAGATGGGAGACCATGTTTCAGAATTATTTATTTAGAATTCAGTATTAACACTGAATGGTGTGGCAAGTGGACAGTTGTCAGCACAGCAGCCATAGTTCTTGGTCTCACAAAACTCATTGCCCATTGGGGATGGTTAGACATAAAATAGCAAATAATCAGCGAAGAGGCATTTAAAAATCTGGACAGATAACAGGACAGTTGCATACTGGATTCTGTGAGTGGAAATGAAGGGGGAAACCTATTTAGTAGATAGGGGTCTTAGGAAGGTTTTGGGTAGAGAGGACACATTTAAACCAAAAGAGAAGCCAGCTATGCAAAGAACCAAGGATGGAGTGTTCTAGATAGAATACTCACACCATGTGAGGACTAAAGGAAGGAAAGGACTTTTCAGGATGAAACAATGGACCAGGAGGCTTTGGCCTGGTGAATTAAGGAAACCTAGTTGGAATGAGTTTGGAGAGGTCAGCTGAGGCTATATGATTTAGCTCATTGTAGAACACAACAAACCATTGGATTGTATGGAGGCTAGGAAGCCATAGCTTCAAACAGTGACCTGGAGGCCACTTGATGCTATTCTAAAGAACTTCACAGGTGATAGGTTCTAGGCAATTGCTTCAGTGGAATTCTGAGATGGCAGTTCCCACCAGGTCAGCATGACAAAGGACTACAAGCCTTGTGGAAGAACATGGAAATACTTGTTGATGGAGCATGGATGTCGCTGATAATAGGAAGCCTGGTGTGGGAGAGCACCAGGTTAGGAATGGTACTGTCAGCATGGTGGTATGGGAAGGGGAGGAGGCCTATCCAGTGATGCAGACGAGATAGCAGACGGATCCTCCTGTGGTTGTTGCTGTTGACCTTTAAGATGAACCTTCAGCCTTCAGCCACAGTGAATATAATGGCAGAGCAGGCCAGAGATAATAATGGCAGAGCAGGCCCTTGCAGTTGTTAGGCCCGAACTAAAATGTATCTTGCCCTTGACATAAACTTTATATGAAGTGATTCTGGAGGGTACATGATGAGAAGGGTCTTTGTCACATGGCTAGTAGGGCAGGTAAATGTGATGTGGCTGTGGTTAGCATCATTGTGCAGGCTGGATCAAAAAGATTCCATGTGAAATGGACCCTTTGGCACATACTTTCATCCTTCAAATAAGGATTTCCCTGCGACATTCTGAGTATGCCCTTTTCCGACAGAACAGTTGTATTTTCTTTTCATCACAGCAACTGAATAAACTTCCTCTGAATATAAGCTCTATTTTCTGAGTCATTATTGCGAATTATTTTCCCCATACAGATTTCCTTCCTTCCTTCCTTTCCTCCTTCAGTGTTTACTGATTGTCAACTTGGTGCACACATGATCCTTGACAATGGAGACAATGGAGATAACGAATAAGGTAGAAAAGATTTCTGCTCTTTTGGAGCCAACATTCTCAGTCTAGGCATATCTCACAATGTTAAGTTAGACTTTTCCCTGCAGTCAAAGAATTATCAGAGATTTGTAATGTTTGAAATCTGGAATAGAACCAAAATTTTATTTTATATTTGCAAATGATTTGTGTTTACCAAAATATTGTTTCTATTGTGGTAACTGGATATTAGGAGGAGCTAAATAGTCATACAATTATTTTGTAATTAAGCACGAGAACATCAGAATTATTTCTTTCCAAATTAGTGATTCAAAGATTTATCTATAAGGATGTTTATCTTAAAATTTTAGAATAACTGAATGTGGAAAAGATAGGACAAAAGGAAAATAAATGGTGATATGATGCAATGTTCTGTGTCTGTTAAAAATCATGCTTTTACAAACTCATAGATACAGAGAACAAACTGGTGGTTGTCAGGTAGGAGAGGGTTTGGAGGGGCCTGGGTGAAAAAGGTGAAGGGATCAAGTACAACTTTGCAGTTACAGAATAGTCGCAGGAATGTAAAGTACCACTTAGGAAATATAGTCAATAATATTCTTATAACCATGCATGATGTCAGGGGTACACTAGACTTAGCAATGAGATCCCGTCATAATTATATAAATGTCTAACCACTATGATGTACACCCCAAACTAATACGTTGACTGTCATATGTAATTGAAAAGTTTTTAAAAAGAAATAAAAGATTAAAATCATGCTTTTAAAGAAGCAATATTACACAGTGATTAAGTCTGTAGACACTGGAGGCAGATGCTTTGGGATCTTGAGGAGTTTGCCACATATTTTTTCCCATAAAAGTTTACGGCTTTCTCTCCAGACATGTATGTGTTAATCGCCCTCATTCACTTCCACAATTTTTTGGCATAAGTTGCACAGATATATTATAATTCGTTGAATCATCCCCATATTCATGGATATTTGAACTATTTCCCATACTTGTTTACAAACAGTGCTGAAGTAGACATCGTCACACAAAAACTTCGGTGTACATGGGCTGACGTTTAAATAGGATCGAATGTGAAAAGTGGGATTGCTGACTAATTGTTCTGTGCATTCACAATTTTGAGGGCAGGTTTGAACCACTTTCACTCCCCACAATTATGAAGCTGATTTCCCTAGGCCTTAGAGTTTAGTACTGTGCTTAACAAATGACCATGTTATAATATGGCCATTTCACATGCATTCAGTCTCTTTTGGAACTGACACTTTTAGCTCTCTATTTCTTGCTGAGTGAGTTACTAACACTCTTCGCTTTGGCATTCTGATGCTCACAATGGCAATATCAACATAATTTTTTTTGGCTTTGTATTAAATAATGCAGTGTAACATGTCAGCACTGCATCTGGCAGACTGAAACACTCAGCAAATGCGGTTGGCGTACAGCAGTGAAAAGCGCCAATGGTGAGTCAGACCTCTTCTGTTCATACTCCCGCTCAGCAGTTTGCCAGCTGTCTTCACCTCTCTGTGTCTCAGTTCACTCATTTGGAAAAAAGAGGTAATAGTTGTACCCACCTCCAGGGGTTGTTGTGAGATAAGTCAGAATACATAGTAAAAAATTTGGGCACTCAGTATGCTCTTAAATGTGCCATGCCAGCATGGCCAAGGTTAAACCTGAGAAGGGTTGGTGAAGGACTGAAGAAAAGACAGACAAGAGAATACAGCTGGGGCTCGGTGGATCTCCCATGCCTGGATGAGGACACAAAAGACCCAGCCTGAAAGCCAAAGCTTTATTTTATAGTTGATTAAAACAAGGGTAGATTAACATGTATACAAATGTTCTTGTTTTGACAACACTTGCTGCACCTCCCACAGACCATTAGCTACTTAGGAAGGAATTAGGGAGGGCTACAAGGTCAGGCTTAATTATGCTAGGAGAGCTCTGCCCTCCAGGCTGGGACTTGTTTATGGCCCTGCCACAGGTCAGCCCGAGGCTGGACCCTAGAGCCATTCCCTACACTTAAATGTTAGTGATCATTTGTATTATTACTATAAGTATAATTTTTCAACATTCTCTCATTTCTCAATTCCTCACTACTACAAAAAGTGCCACAGAGATATTCTATGTAAAACTTGGCAGATATTATTGATTATTTTATTAGTATAGGTTCCTAGAAGTGACAATTCTGGATCAAAAAGTACACACCAATATTTATTAAATGCTCTTGACAGATTATATTCAAATTTCTTTCAGAAAATGTATTGATTGATTCATTTTTATCAATTTATACTCCCGCCAGCAGTACACAAGTCAAGACCTAGCTCAGCACAACCCTGTCAGTGTTCAAAGGTACAATACAGATTCTGATCTTTTTCAAACTAAGAGTAGAGTTAGAAACTCATTATTGTTTTCATCTGCATTTCTATAGGTATCAGAGAAGTTTAACCATTTTTCTTTGAAATGGTTGTCATTTGTATTTTTTCTATGAAATATTTGTAGTATTTTTCTAGTGTTTAATTGAGTTTTAGTTTTTATTTATTAATTCATAAGAGATTTTTAGGCTTTACCCTGGAACTGACAATATTGCATGACATAAATATTCAATCATACTTTTCTAGGAATCCCTTAAGCCCTTCTGCTAACTGCTAAAATTCTTCAGTTTCCCAGTTTTATATTCCTAAGAGGGTGGTCGCATAGTCAAACTCGTATTTTTTAACCTAATGATGCATTCCAGACTATAGAAGAATATGTCTCTTATAAATTATATCTCCTGATTCAAAAACGATGGCCCAGGGAAAAGGGATCACATGGTACAAAGGATAACTACAGCCATTCAGTTGTTTGTGCCAAAGGTGGCTTCCCTTAGCTGGAGAATGTGCAGACCATAAAACACATCTAGTTTATATCACACAGATTTTATTTTTCTAAATAGTCAATTTCCTCAACATCTTTATTGAACTCTTTCTTTCTCCCATTACCTATACACCTTTATCAAATATTATATTCCTCTATACACCAAGGCCTATTTTGATGTTCTTTATTCTAATTCATTGATCTGCCTATTAATTCTTATTCCAGTTACGTAATGTTCAATTATGTTTTTATTTCTATCACACAATTGTTGGAGGTGACCCTCTTTTCCCATCATTTTTCACAATTATGTTTATTACTGCTTGGATTTTAATTCAAGATGAAATATAGGGAACTTTTCTAAAGGCTTTTCTCAAAAAAATGGTCAAGTCTGTCAACTAATTTTGGGAACATTGACATTATTTCCAATACTATTAATTTCTTATAATATTATATTATCATCATTGAATATTGCTGGTGAAATAGTCTCTGTTTTCAAATTTATTAAGATTCTTGTTGAACCTTGAAAGTAATTAATTTTTATAGATGTTCCAAAGGTATGTGAAAGAGAAATATTTGATCGGTATAAGCATATAAATTTTATAATTTAAATTCTCTGTGTCCCTATTCTTAAACTTTGTATTATAAAAAAATTCAAATATTTTTCAGAAGCATATAGAATAGTACCATAAACCTCCATTTTGCAATTAGCATCTCACACTCAGCTAGCTTTGTTTCGTTTTTACCCTTAATATATCCCCTATTCCTGAATTATTTTAAGTAAATCCTCAATATCATATAATGTTATGTATAACATATATCTCAACACATAACGACTCTTTCAGAATATAATCATGATATTATTGGTTATATATACATATATAACCATAATAATATTGCACCTAAATAAAACAAACAATAATTAATACCAAATATGGGTGTTCACATTTTCAATTATCTCATAATTTTTTTGGATCAGTTTATTGAGTCCAAACATTGTAACTGGATTTTGTGTTCCCATGTTTCTTTTACTCTATAGATTCCTTCTTCTTCTCTTGCTGTTATTTACTTCAACTAGAGGCCCGGTGCACGAATTCGTGCACGGGTGGGTTCCCTCTGCCTGTGGGCAATCAGGGCCAATGGGGCTATCTTGCCCAGTCCCAATCAGGGCCAATGGGGGGGTTCCAGGGAATGTCTGGCCTGTTTCGCCCAGTCCCCAGCAGCAAGTTAACCTACTAGTCAGAGCATCTGCCACCTGGTAGTCAGTGTACATCATAACCACTGGTCAAGCAGTCCACCAAATAGTCGACCACTCAGTTGGACACTTAGCATATTAGGCTTTTATATATAGATAGATTGTTTCTAGAAGAAACCAGGTGGTTTATTTCATCATTTCCCACATCCTGGATTTTGTTGATTGCATCCCTGTGGTCCCATTTAAAATGTTTCTCTGTCCTCTATTTCCTGTAATTTTATAAGTAGATAGAAATGCTTGATCAGATTTCTTTCTTTTTCAACCAAAAGGACTTCCCTGTGGGGGTGAGTTCTTCCATCAGGAAGCACTCATGCTTGTGCCTGCTCTTTGTGACGTTAGCAGTCTTCACTCACAGCCCAGCTTCATCATTCTATTAGGAGCAGCAAAGTGATGAGATTTTTGTTTGTTTGTTTGTGTTAATCCTCACCCTAGGATATTTTTCCATTGATTTTTTTTTTCCTTAGGGAGCATGGAAGAAAGGGGGAAAGACAAAGAGAAACATTGATGTGAGAGAAACACATCAATTGATTGCCTACTGCACAAACCCAGACCAGGGCCTTGGCCAGGAAGGAGCCTGCAACTGAGGTACATGCCCTTGACTGGAATCGAACCCGGGACCCTTTGGTCCACAAGCCGACGCTCTATCTACTGAGCCAAACCGGCTTAGGGCAGTGGTGAGATTTTTAATTTCATTTTACTTATTTATTTATTTTATTTTTTAAATATTATTTATTATATTTTTATTTTATAATTTCTTTTTCACCTATTAATTTACTTAAGATAAAATTTTCCCTCATTATCCTTTGATTTTCTTGATGTACATGTAAGAAAATCAAGAGAAGTCCTCTTTTATTATTGTATCACTATTTTTGGTCTATCTAAAATGTAAAAGTTTAGTGAGACTTTAAAGTCTATGAAAAAGGTATTTCTATACACTTTTAAAAAATTTTCCTAACACTTTTTTTTCAATGGTACTAATAAAAGTACTCTTCTGTCCTCTGTATTTTCTGAAATTTAGTAATTAAATCTAAATTAGTAACAGTTCTAATATAGTACTATTCAAACTATTCAAATACCTTGAATAGTATTAATATAGTACTATTTGGCACAGAAGCATTTGTTATACCTTTAAAGTCCTTTTTATTAATCTGAATTTATATCCTTTGTCAGGGCTTGTGGTGGGAAGAGGGTGGCAAATTTTATTTTGTCTAAAATTAACAATGCCATATGACTTTAATTTGATTTAAATATTTCTGACAAATTATGCTCATCTTTCTTTTCTCTTTTTATTATAAAAAGTAATTCTAATTAAAAATTCAATAATACGGAGATTTATGGAGTGAAAACTAAAAGGTTATGCTCCTTCTCCAATGTTTACTTCTTAGGATAAATAAACATTGTCTAAGTTTGGTGTATATGCTGTTGGATATTTTTCTATGTTTATATAGATATACAGACATATAATACACATATCTGCACACATTTTTCTCTATTTTGCCTTGGTTTAATGTATCATTAGTCTTATCTCAGTACTTCCTTTTTGAACTTATTTTTCAGTGGGTGCACTGTATTCCATAGGATGGATGTTTTACCATCGGCTATTGGGGAACAAGTTGTTTTTCTCATAACTTATATAACAATAAATAAAGATGTGTCTGTGTGGATACTTTTTAAAAATGGAAATGTTCTCTAAGAGAGTATATACTTTACATGTTGTAAGCACTGAGAAATTGCCTTCCAAAAAGGTGATAATCCTTCGCTCCAAGTATGAGGGGTGCCCTTTGCCTCACACCCTTGCCAACACTCTGTATCCATTCTTTTAAAACATTTGCTGATTTGATGGTGGAGGTAGGGGGGTGGAGACTTGTTATTGGTTAATTTGCAATATCCTGATTACCAGTATAGTTGAGGATTTTTATTTGTTCCACTGTGTTTATATGTCTTGTTTGAATTGTAGGTTCACATCTTTTGTCTGTTATGTATTCAAAGGTATTTTATTGTCAAGTTGGCCAAACTTTGGTTTGTAGCTATTCACCAACTTTCAGTTAAGGTTAACCTGAAAGTCTGATTAAGCATTTGGTTATTATAAGATTAGAGGCTGGGTGCACAAAATTCATGCACTCGGGAGGGAGGGGTCCTCAGCCCAGCCTGCACACTCTTGCAGTCTGGGAGCCCTCAGTGGATGTCCAACTGCCATGAAGGTGGGGGAGGCTCCTGCCATCACCACTGCGCTCGCCAGCCATGAGCCCAGGTTCTGGCTGAGCGGCGCTCCCCCTGTGGGAGCGTACTGACCACCAGGGGGCAGCTCCTGGTGGTCAGTGCGCATCATAGCGACCAGTCATTCCACCATTCGGTCAATTTGCATATTAGACTTTTGTTATATAAGATAGCAGAGAGTTTGAATTTGGCATACTCTGGGAAGACAGGGACGGGCAATGTTTTGTGTGAATCTTTTGTGAAAACTCAAGGGCCTACTCTGGTGCATATAGAATGTAAGTAGAAAATCTTTTATCTCATTTTACCTCATAAAGATGGCAAACTGCAAGGTGGTATATGCAGTTAGCACCAATATTTTCCCATAGGGAACTGCTGAATTTGGTGCCTGTAGCCCCTTGTTGATTTGCTAGAAAGTAAAAGTAGCAAAAGTGTAGCAGGTTTGCCAATACTTCTCTCTTATGCTCTTATGTGACATCACCCACCAATCCTGGCAGGCTTTCCTCTTGAACCTACATATAATCTACATATAATCACCATACTTCTTTTTAACATAGTTCTCCTGGCTCATCTCTAATTAATGTGCACAGATAATCTAAATGAAATTGATTTACAGTCCCCAGCATGTACCCAGGCTCACTATAATTTAAGCTCCAATAGAGCATGGATATGTTTGTCTTGATTATTAGTGTTTACAACAATATCTGGAACATACTATACACTCAATAAACATTTGTTGAATACATGGAGAAATAATAAATTTAGATAAAATTTTTTCAAGACAGACTCCAATATTACATTCACAATAGCATTTTGTTGTTGTTGTTAATTCTCACTGAGGATATTTTTCCATTGACTTTTAGAGAGAGTGGAAGGGAAGGGGAGAGACAAAGAGAGAAACATCAATGAGAGAGAGATTATTAATTGATTGCATCCAGCACGCAACCTGACCAGGGTCAGGGATTGACTCTGCAACTGAGGTACATGCCCTTGACTGGAATTGAACCCGGGACCCTTTAGTCCCTGGGCTGATGCTCTATCCACTAAGCCAAACCAGGTAAGGCCAGAATAGCATTTTAGAAAGCATTCATAGATTATTTATGCATTAACTTCTGAGTCACTATTCTAAGGTTATTGAGGAAAATTTTTGATGCTATTTGTATATATGACAGGTTTGTTGTAACATTTTTTCTTTACTGGAAAATATAATTCTGTTGAATTACTATAAATAATAACAATTGAAACAGAAGCATTAATAGAAAATAGCTGTATTTTCAAACACCGTCGGCATCATCAGTATGATTAGCATCCTCTCTAGCTCCATTCCTTCTGAATTTTCAATCTGACTTTAGACCAAACTTGACAGCAGGTATGACTGTGACTAAATTGAACTAGATGGTAAAGCTTATACCCTATTTTTCTAAGGTCAGCATCTTTTATGATCCGTATGTGAATGTGACACTGGGAAATTTGCTTTCAGGCTGACTTGACCAAAGGGCAAGCATGGTCTCTGGTTTCTTTCTTCCTTCTTTTCTTCCTTCTTTTCTTTATTTTCTTTCTTTCTTTTGTTCTTTCTTTCTTTCTTTCTTTCTTTCTTTCTTTCTTTCTTTCTTTCTTTCTTTCTTTCTTTCTTCCTTTACTTTCTCTTTCTTGCTTTCTGTTGTCACTGAAGCTTTGGTGCTGACACAGATCAGGGCAAGCAGAGTCTATGGAACTGGTCTTAAATTGCTTGAAAATTGTAGCTTAATTCAAAATTCAGTAAGGTGGGAATCAGAATAAGGAGGAAAAGCAAATCATTTCCTGCAGAGATCCGGAAGCAGTTCAGGTGTATGGCCTGGTGTCGGATTTTCCTCCCCAGGGGCTCCGTTGCACATGGCCACTCAGTCTCCAGCCTCAGCTTGATTAACTTTCCAGACGTCTTGGTTACCTTCCTCATCAATCTTATTTGAAAACTAACAATGTCTCCAACATTCACTTTCAAATCATCTCTCACTACTGCAGAAAAGTTTCTAGCTGACAAGGTGGGAAGCGTGCTCATTTCATTCTATTCGGTCAGTGCGTCTGCCATGACGTAGATGCCCACCACCCAAAATCATCAGTCTCGAGAGGGTGGTGAGTGCCTTTGCCACATGGTCACATGGCTATTAGGTGGCAAAGCTGTCTTTCTCACTCCAATGCAAATGCACTCCCAGTAAACCACTGCTGCTTGAAGTCACATAACTGGGACTATTTCCTTTGAAATCCTCACCCAAGGATGTTTTTAAAAAATTTATTATAGTCAGAGATAGAGATAGAGATAGAGATAGAGATAGAGATAGAGATAGAGATAGAGATAGAGATAGAGATAGATAGAGAGAGAGATAAAGAGAAAGAGATTAGTTGCCTCCTGCAGGAACCCTGACCAGGGATGGAACCTGCAACTAGGTATGTGCCCATTGGAATGAAACCCCAAACCTTTATAGAGTATGGACGGCACTCCAACCAACTGAGCCACCTGGCCAGGGCCACTGTGACTATTTAAAAAAAAAAAATGGAGTGGGGGCAATACACCATGAATAGAAAAAACATTTTTATGGCCACTTCAAATGAATGCACAAATGACTAGATTGTAGTTAGGTATTTCCCTTGTGAGGGTCTTATTCATAACTATCTCATGCATAAATGAATACTTCCTGGGCTATTTTGTTCCGAACTTGGCTGCTCCCCGCTTTGTTGAAGGTTCGGGAGCTGAGATTGAAGCATCTCTTCCTTAGAGCTGAACTCAATTTGCAGTTCAGATCATTTCCTTGCTAGCAGTGAAAAAAGCACTCCAATAACTTGGTGACAGTAACTATTTGACCAGGCATGCATAGTAATCATTAGATTATTTATGCCTTCCATAACGGAATTTAATCCAAAGGCTTTTACAATCCCCTGTCTTCCCAGTAATTAATCTATAAAATCACGCAAGTGCTTGGAATCTCTAAGAATGGGTAATTATTTTGCATTCCTTAGCAGTGGCATGATTATTTTACTGTGGAGGAACCACAGTTGCACGGAGACTGAGTCTGTGGAAGGTGCAGAAATTTGGATTTCTAAATGATGATCATTTTATTTTTTTCAGGAGTTTCTCCTGGCTATGGAATGCCTGAGAGTCTTAAAGATTGGCTTTCATTACACGCTGGGAAACACCTTTATACATACATTTAAGGACTGTTGCAACCTTCAGTTTGAAATTGGTCCTCAAGGGGCAAAGCCTGGGGACTGGGAGAATGTTCACTTGTGACATGATAACCTGCCGTCTATGTTTGGTTTTATAGAATTCAACTGATTCCCATTCTTCCTGAAAACGGGGTTAGGCTGCCGATCACAGCACTCTGGCCTGGAGAGTTTTCCAACTGATGCCTGAAGACTCGGGCATCACCTTATTCCCAGGAAGTTCTGATGATTTAAAACAGGACAGCAGCATGGATCATAGTACTAAATGCTGATGACAGTATCAAAACTAAGACTAGCTAATCCTCACAGAACCTAAAAGATTCTGGGTACTCCTATTAACTGAAAATCATTCCTTTTGTGTGATTCAATTAAAAACATCAATAAAAATCTTATTTCAAAAGTCACGAGTAGAGTATCTACCAGTACAGCACACACCGTAGATAGAAAACTGCTCAGCCCCCTCTGAATTGCCTGTTTTAATAAGTATTCAGAAATTAGACTCAGACTTCAAAAGAAATTGTAAGGAATTGTTAGCAGGTTTATTAATGTTTTATGTTTTATTAAAAGTTTGGGTGTACATTTCACAATGAGCAACATCAAAAATCAGACTTTCTGCCTGTAATTTTGCTTCCTCCTGTCTTTCTGCCTTTGGGATTCACTCTTTTCCTTTCATCAGCTGCCATTTTCAGCAGCATGCAGTAATTTCATGGCTCATTGCAAGCGCTGAAAACCTTTGAAACCACAAATGCTAACCTACCTGGCCTGCAGCCATTTAGGAAGAGATTAATTTAGCAAACAGAAGCAAAACACTTTCTACTTCTAGCCTGTGCATAATTTCACTTCTATCTATATTTATTTTACAGTGAGCAGCGTAATGACAATTTCAGTAATTGCAACTCTATAAAAATTTGCCTACCTAGCTTATCTCGCTATCACAAGACTGTGAGTCAGTCAGATTAGAGAAAGTACAGCATGTGAAACAGCACTGGGCGCCTTCCAAAAATACGGGCCTTCTATAAAAACTCAAGTGATGCTTTGCACTTGTTTGTGTTCTTATCTATTGGGCAGCGGTTTCTTCCTGATGTTTTGATTGGGACGTGTGTGCGTTCCTCTTTAATTCGAGGTGATTTATGGGGGCGCTCTCCTTACAAACAGACCCATGGATTTGGAAGACTAGAAGCGCCGGCCCATTTCTGCAGACTTTGTTATAAATGGCTGTTATGTTGCTGTCGAGCAATTTGAACAGCAGAGAAAGTCCATCTGGGACAAATTTAAGCTATCATGCTTGGAAAGATGTCAAGGACTAAATTAGCCCACAAACTGTTAGCTAAAAATAAAAAAGTTTTATTGTTTCTTGTCGAACTTAAAAATCCCACCATTGAAATTAACACCAATTATACCTATTGTATATGCATATGCAACATTTCCCCTCAGGCATCATTTGCTGCTTCTTTTTATTCATTTGTAGGAGAGAGAGAGAGAGAGAGAGAGAGAGAGAGAGAGAGAGAGAGAGAGAGAGAGAGAGAATTATTTAGCAGATAATGAACCCATGGAGAAATAATGACTCAAGCAAAATAATATTTAAGAATTAAGAGAAGACATAATGAAAGTTGAAATCAGCCAATATACCAGACCAAAAAAATCACTTACACTATGTAACCAGTAAGAGGCATCATGAAGGAATTAAATAGGAGGGGGAAGAGGAGCATTCAGTGTGAAGCTGTTGACATCAAGCCTTGTAGCTGGGATTTAACATTGCGGGGTTTTCTATCTATGCAAAGGATAGGACAAGAATGTCAGATTGCTAAGCGATTCTTTTCTTAGATCAGCTACCAGGGGGCCTCTCTGGAGAAGTGTTGTATAAGGAGTAAATCAGAAATGAAAATTAAAGGTTGAAGCTTCCATATTATGGTTTTGTTTTTCCTCAAGAAGAGAGGGACTTGGAAGTCATTAAATGACCTTGAGGTGTGGGGTTGTTTCTCCAGTCCTCTGATAAAAGATCATTGCTCACTATCCCAGGTTGCAAAAAGCATTGCTGCCAGTAAAACAGAACAATATAATAAAAAGGAGAAAATGGAGAACAGCCAAGCTCTATACAGAAGGCATTTCTTTGTGGGTGCTACAGCTTTTCCATTTTATACATTCCTCATTCTCAAGTAATAGCACTTGAACATAATTCTCCACTTCTTTACTCAGATTTGAATAGTCTCTACCCTATAAATGAAATTCTGTGACATTAAACTTGTTTGGGCACTGTTTTTATATTAGCTAATTCATTTAAGCATTGAGATACACAGACGGCAGTGGGATGACTGGCCAACCCCCACAGATGTACACCTCCAATCTGCCATGCCATAACATTCATAAAATATGTCAACACGTCCTGGAATTTTTCCACAGTTTATGTTATACTATTGGTGCTCATGGCATACTGGCAAAATATTTCATGTTGAAATCTGTGCTACTAAAAAAGAAAAAGGAAATTCTATGTTATGAGGCCATTTGCAAAAGTACTTGATCAATACCCTTCACCTATAAAAAGCACTTAAATCAACACACATTGAACAAGGAATCACGTTCATGTGTCTGGGTGTTGTATAATAAGTAGCCGTTGATTTCTTTAAACAATTGGTGGTAATTATATTTCTTAATGATCATTTTAAAAACTCAGTACATCTTTTCACTACTGCCTAAAGAATCACAATATCATGATAGAATCAACGTAATAACAGAAACATTTCCACACCCGATGTTGGTTATTCTGCAGAAATAGATTTTTAAAGCAAACAATATTTTTTGGTGAAGAGTGTTATGAGTGGCAGGCGACTACCAATGGTGAACAGGTCACAGACTAAAGTAGAAAAGAATAGATACTTATTTGTGGAGATAGATTGGTGAGGTAGCATTTTCCCTTCACAACGGAGTGTTTGCTTCCGTGTTGTTGGAAGCTGCATCCCGCTGAGCTCTGAATCAATGCCCAGAGGCCATGCTTAGCTGGTCCTTTGGGATGGGCAGTGAGAGAGGACTGCTGTCTGGCCCTCCAGGAGCCTTAGGTCTTGAGAAGTTCCAATTTATGTCATTTTTTTTTTTTCATTTTATCCCCCAAATTTTGAAGATGACACAGTTTCAAGGGTCATTTTTGTTAATTCGTAAGTGTCTGATGACAAAAAAGTCAAAGAGGTGGTGTGGAATAGTAGAAAGTCTCAGAAGGCAGGGGGGCTGCAGAACTTGTTGTGATAACCACTGCACCATCCTGCCCTTCACAGGCGATGGTTCTCTCTGATGCCTGTCGTCAAGAGCAACATCTTTCTGGCCATTCTCTGCTTTGGCTTGTTAGTTTTAACTGTTTTTGCTTTGTTTTAATTCTGATCTTTACTCCCAAACTGAAAACACATCTGAGTCTCCTCCTTCTACCTATTCAGTAATGTGGAATGCCCTGGTGTTAGTATCATGAAAGCAGGCCAAGCACTCTGAATAGTTTTCCAATATTGGTGATCACAATGGTTTGGGGTAGTAGCAAAGGACAAAGTTGTTAATGAGACTCTGTGATATAAAATATAGACTATTTTATATATCTTCTGCTTGTTACTGCAAGCCAGCCCGCCCTCATGTTCCCTACAGTTTTATAGAAAAGACTCTCACAATCTAAGAGTTTTAGAATGCATGATTTCAAATATTTGGTCTGCACGGCTCCAATCCAGCTGTGGTAGACACTGCTTGCTTTCTCTCTATTGCCTTTCACATTTCTCTGGATCACTCTCTGAAAAGAATCCCTAGTCCAATGATGGCGAACCTTTTGAGCTCGGCGTGTCAGCATTTTGAAAAACCCTAACTTAACTCTGGTGCCGTGTCACATATAGAAATTTTTGATATTTGCAACCATAGTAAAACAAAGACTTCTATTTTTGATATTTATTTTATATATTTAAATGCCATTGAACAAAGAAAAATCAACCAAAAAAAATGAGTTCATAGGTTCGCCATCACTGCTCTAGTAGATGTTGCTTTCCTTTATTTACATATTCTAGTGAGGTTCTCTACAAATATTCCCTATATTTATATTCTTATAATCCAGGGTCTCATGTGGTAAGTTTATACTCTAAGCAATAGCTAAAAGAATGTTGCCATCATAGATTTTTTTCCCCACTTCTTCCTAGCTAATTATTTTTCCTCCATCTTTAGCAACCTCTTGAGTTTGGAGTTAAAAATATAAAATTAACTAATTTCTTCCAACTTAAAATATTTCAAAGTATTGCTCAAAATTGAGAAAGTTCCTCTTTTTTTTTTTCTTGTCTGACATAAAAATCTAAGAAGAGTTGCTCATATTGGCAAATTGTCTTGGACAACCTGCTATAAAAGTCAAGTTTCCATTTTCCATTCATCCATTAGGCAAAATTGCATTTCTAGGCACTGGGGGGAAAGAGTGAATAAGCCAGAATCCTAGAGGCAGCTTCTAATATAAAGAGAGCCTTTTTTTTTTCAATAAAAAATCTATGTGGATTTAGGCCTTTGCTTTCTTAGGTCCAAACAAGAGCTATGGTGTCAGAATTTTTCCTCCTAATAATTTGTTCAAGAAACATTTTTCCTTTAACCAAAGACTCCTTTTGTTTGTCTAAATCAGTAGTGTTAACACCAGTGCCAGATCATTTTAAGTTTCAGACTTTGTGGGACACAGGTTATGCACTGTTTTTAATTTTCTATGTGGTTCCTAATTCTCCTTCTTCTACTGAACAGGTAACATTTATTTTTTTTGCTAAAAAATGTTGTCTCCCACTGAGTTATTCAGAAAGTAAAAATTAAGACTATACTTAGAGTCTAAATATCATGTCTCTCCTCATATTAGTTGTACAAATCTGATTCACTGAAAAAGTGTCTGTTTTTACTCTGGCTTATTGATATATTAATTTCCTCTTTATTAATGTCTTTTTTAAAATTGAATTGCCTAGCCTTTAGTAGAATTGTGTTTCCATTTCAAGTGAAACTATGCACCTTAATCAAATATTCTATTAACATAATTAACAAATGTGTATAAAAACTTTTAACATATGCCATTTTAGAAATTTTGTAGTAATTACTATAGTGGTTCTCCAACTAAGAAACACTGAATGTACTGAATGCTCTCCCTGCTACTAAATACAAATGTTTAACATGTAGGCAAACCACTGTGTGTGTGTGTGCGCGTGTGTGTTACAGAATAGGATTTCAATATATACATGCAAAGTATAGCCAGAAAAAATACTGAAAGTGCTAGTTAATTTTCCAATTTGATAATTCTATAAAAGCATGACAATCAAGAAAAACCAGCCTTTGACTAAAAAAAGGAAAGAAAAGAAAATGGCTAGTTTCAGGCTGGAGTATATTGTCAAGACCAAGTTATAAACTTCTGAAAAACAGGAATTATAATGGAATCGCTGCTACAACCTTAAGTATAACAGTGCGAGCGGTACTGCTATTATTTACTATGGTAACATAATAAAAGACAGCACTGTTTGGGCCATTATCCTCACTGCTCTCTTTTCAGTATAAATCATTATATTTATTATCTGTCTTCTTGTATAGGGGGTCATGAGAAAGGCCAATCGAAACCTGAAGAAACCTACTTTTCTAAAAGAAATTGGGCCTATTTCTAATTCTTTTTCTTTTTCAAATACGAGGGAACAGAGACTTTTTGTGTGAAAAAAATTGTTTCATGTAAGATTAAAGTGCAGATTATTGGTGAGAAAATGACATTCACTTCTAGGCATCTTGTAGATCCCAGGGAGATATTGCCAGCTTCCCTCTGATATTTTTACCTTTCTTCCTTGGGGGATGTGTTTCCTGGCAGGTTTTAAGCAGTGGGTGCTGGAGCTTTTATTCAGTTCTGGGGACTTGTGTTATTATTTATTTATTGATGACTAAAGCTATGATCTTAGTGGAATAACTCCCTTTGAGTGAATTTTGTTTAAACATTAGAAATAAGTGTCCTACACAGCTTTACTTCCTTCCTTGATAGAAATCCTACAAAACATACTTGTTTTCTCTTGGTTGGATAATTGCATAGGGATATTAGCTAAAATATTTAGTTATACTTTATTAAAATTCCAGAAGAAGGTGATCCAACTTCATCAATAATTTGATTGCATATTGCCTTTGAGTGTGTCCTCACTCACATCAAGCCCCAGGTCCCCGCTGTGAACAACACATATGACTTTACCCAGAATGACAGGATCTCTATTTTCAACTCTCTGAACGGCAGTCAGCAGCCGGCAGCATCTGGAAATAAGGTTTAGAGCGCCGAGGCGCGTGGAGGACTGAAGGCTGAGAATGAATGGCGGGAGTATCGTGCAAGACAGCTCGAGGGGCTCTTTCTTACTTCCAGGAAAAAGAAAAGTGAATATAAAATATGGCCGAAGTAATTTTGTCTGGGTGGAAGCTGAATCTCACCTCAGACTGCTGCTAACTCAAATGAGGCGTCTAGGCGCGAGAGCAGTGATACCCTGTATAAGGAAGGAACGTTGCTGGTTACATGAGCAATTATTCCTCACAGAGAGCGCCAATGTAGTGAGCCAAGTTTGCAGGTTCTTTCCCCACCAAACCCAAAGCGGGGCCCCTTTCATAGCGCAACATGCTACCAACGATGGCCCGTTCCTGGGTGCTGGCTGAGAATAAATACTGCCTATAACTCAGCCGATGCCATGTGTCCTGGGGCATGGAAAAACAAAGAATATATAGACCCCATTAAAAGGAAATAATAAGGGTTTCAAGCTCTGCATATCCTTTCTGTGAATTTTTCTGGCGTGTACTGATACACTGAACAGCTACGTGCTGCCCGCTGATGATGGGATTGCCTTTATCTAGGAAAGTGATTTTTATGTTTCCATTTTATTTCCAGAGAAAAACAAATTCATCTTGGGATATAGATGAGAATGGGTACATGGGACACAACCTTGGCTGGTTTTGAAAGCAGAAACATGACCCTAG
The DNA here is from genome assembly GCF_014108235.1 of Myotis myotis. NCBI lineage: Eukaryota > Metazoa > Chordata > Mammalia > Chiroptera > Vespertilionidae > Myotis > Myotis myotis. Next base: position 14,577,065 of record NW_023416320.1, read on the forward strand.
GTGGGCTATGGAGTACCTGCCGTGGCCCTGAGGATCCACCATGGGCACCCTTCCCTAGGAGGATGGGGAGGTGCCTGTGGGCAGTTGCTAGTGTTCTCATTGCAAGGTCTTGAAAGAGCTACCTGACTTCTCAACCCATTTCCCCAGATTCAGAACGAAAGTCCCTTATGGCTCCCTTTTGATAGGTCGATCTGGATTTAATTTAAATCTAAATCCTGATTGCCTAGAAAGCCTTTCCACACCATCAGCCTTTAGACCCCATCCAAAACCAATTGAACAACAGTCTCTGAGGGTGGAATCCAAGCCTTGACCTGACCTTCCGTCACGCACTCCAAGCCTGGTGACTCCGGAACCTGTGCCTCGTCACAGTGCCAGTTAGCCGGCCACCAACACACTCAAGTTTGTAATGCGGCTGCTGTGCTTACACTTGTCCCCGCCACCACCACGCACACCCCAGCAGCCTTTTCTCTCCAGGCCTTTGCATGTATTATTATTGTCTGTAAAGGTGGCTTCCTGCCATGTGATAAAGGTCTCATCACCTTTATCCTTTATCCCTGTCTCCCCTGGCGCCCCCCACCCCCAACAGCATGTATTTATCTAACTCCTAACCACTTTGAAGTCTCAGTCATCTTCAAACCACTTCCTCAGGAAACCTTCCAGAACTCTCCTCCACATGTTGACCCCCAAACTGGGCTTATATGTGTCCAGAGGGCACAGAGCTAATCATCACCATATTGTACTGAAATGGACTTTTCCTGCTCTTCCTCCAAACAGGACTGGAAGCTCTGAATGGGTTTGAATGTCTCCCTCACCATTGTAATTGCAACTCCTTTGTTTTCTTAAGATTTCCCTTATCTGTGACTTTAAGTGTCCTAATGAGATAAAAATAAGCAGATTATGAACATTCACCACAAATGCTTTTGTGAATTGGTTCGGCAGTTTAACATGGGGCATGATGATGATGATGATGATGATGATGATGATGAATAGTGAGTGATACAGTAGGCAGGTAGGCATGAGCAGAGTAGGAACAATAGGCCAGGTATGAAAGCCCCCGATGCCTGGCATCCTACAATTGTAGGTGAGACCTCACTGGAGCTCTCCGTAAGCCTTCATGACCATCCCTAGCATATTGCTGCTCATGTGGTGTAGACTGTGACCATTCAGATGGACGGTCAAGCAGTTCGTACCCTCCCCTGACCTTTCCTCCCCTGGAATGTCACCAGCCATGGGTAGGCCTCCTTAGAGGAGGAACAAGGGGGGTCAGAGAATAGCCTCCTACGGCTCCCATACAGCTCTTACATGACCACTCCCTATCACCTGTCCAAAATGGAAACCATCCCCACACAACATGATATTTTGAATTGAATTTAAAAAATCAATTTGCAATGAATATGATAAAAATCAACATATTACTCACAATTCGGGTGTTCTTGAATATTTTCAGCTGAAAATTCTCACGAAAAAATGATTTTAAAGTTGGTCAGGGCTGCCACTTAGGGAAAACATTTTTTTTTATAGGCACGTGTGGCGTGTGGGGAAGGTCCGCCACTTGCTTTTACAGACGCTTAATGCTTAACAATAGGTTAAGCATTAAGCCCTAGAGATGACATGTAAGCTTCAAATTGTGTTTCAGCTCCAGGCCCAGAGAAGCAGCAAGGTCAGGCTGGGTGACGCCATGGCTGACATCAGGACCAGCTGCAAAGACTAATGATCTCCTGACCTGGCACCAACCAATCAGTGGCGACCAGGCCCCTGAGTAGACACACCTGGAAAACTAATGATATTCTATTGAGACTCTCCCCTGAGACCTTCAGGTGAGAGCCTTCAAGAAGAAGGACTCAGTGAGTGCTCTCTTTTTCTCTCCAGCATACCTGCCCTTTCCCTACCCCACCTGGTTCTTCAGGGCGAGTTCTCTCTGCCTCTCTTTTTTCCCAGAGCTCCACAGGCCCTTCCTCTGGCTTCTGTAACTCGCTTCCTGAGCCCATGTAGCCCACTGGCTCACCTTTTCTACCTCTGTGACTTTCTAAATAAACTTTCTCTAACAATTTGTGTACTATCACCCAGATCTGATACCCAAACACATACTCTTAACCACCACCAGGCTGTCACTACCTTAAAAACTGGTTAAAAGTAAACTGTCTCTGCTTTTGACATTCCAGAAAGTGTAAAGAGCAAGGACCCTGGGCTCTCGTGGCACTGGGCCTGACCAACTAGGTATAGGGTTCCAGCAATTCCACAAGGTAATGAAGTTGTTGTAACTCCTAGGAACTTGGCCTCTGCTATGACTGTTCCCTTGTGTGTTTTCATTCCCCCTGCCCCAGTTTTCCATAGTCCTACTTAAGCCATGTCATGGGATTTCTCACGAATGACTTTAGTTCAGTCCACCTGGATATGTGTAAATACAGTCCAGGTGCACAATGCCTAATGGTAGCCTGCCTCAGCCTTAGATCTATTTTTATTTAAAAATAAATCATTCAGAGAGGGACAGCAGTCCAGGTAGCTGCTATAGAAGAGAATAGAGTGTGTGTCTTCCTTTCTTTTTCCTACAGAATAGCTCCACTGATGCTTTGCTATAATAAACATAACAGCATTTTCTTGATTTTTATGTTGAATTTATACTATGTTCTGTTTTCCTTAAGGAGACGGTAATTTATGAAAATATGCTTTGGAGGTGTGATGAGTCAATATTAATACTGATGACACAAGGCTATTATCATGTTGACAACTTTGCTTAATTCAGTAAATATTCCTCAGCACGGTAAACATTGGCCACAAAGCCTGTGGTTAATGCAAAGCAGGGAAGGTGATTGACAAATGGAGTCTGGAGGTCCCGGGCTCTAGGAGCTTATAGATTAGTAGTTTGCTGATAACTAGTGGCAAGGTGGAGGTGGGAATGCTGATGTAATCTTAAAAGTTAAGTCAATTTTTAAAAAATGTTACTTGATAGAATCCTGCTTCTACATAGGCTTTCAGACAGACCTGCTAATTTGTTCAGTGGCTTTTTGTTGCAAAAGAAAAAAACGTAATGGTTAGTCTGAAAGCATTTGAAAAGACTAAATTTGCTTAACACACAGCTTTATTTATTTGCGGCTTGTAGCTAAAATAAAATTTCCAATGAGCTGATTCTACGTGCATTTTAAAAGTCTATTCTATTATGAAGGGAGACATCAAAGAAGAGGGTTAAAAACTGTTATTTTAGCTATCTCATTATCTGGAAGTATGTCAATAGTACGTTCTTCAAAAGAATTGATGGGAAATGCTTATCAACAGATGATGAAGCCAAATAGGTGGTTGATGACAATATGGGAAATACATTTCTTGGTGAAGTTTTGAAGAATAGGCATGAGGATCATTCTCATGGCTGCTTTTGATGACACTCATCATTGCTGAATATCTAGACCTTAAAATACAATGTGTTTTTGTGTGGATAGAATTGCTAGGTAGAGTACATTGTGTTTATATTAGCCTTGATGGCACATTCATGCACAAATGTAGAATCTATGTTATTATTTTAATATGCGGTCATTTTCCTGCAATTTACTCTCGCTTATGCTTTATTTTTCTTGTTTATACGGATTTTTTTTTAAAAAAATGCCACAAGCAGAGAGGCTTATTTGGATACCTTAACTCCATTTATTTAAAGATTAGCATTCATTGACTAGTGCTTTTCAAACATCAAAACTGCTGTGAATTTGTCAAATTAAATCACATGCAAGTATAAAAAATGACCTAGTTGAGATATGGTCTATTTGAATATTTTAAGTCCATCACTAAGTATTTGTTGTAATTTAATTTTGAAAAAAGCATAAATGAAATTTTAAAGAAGACAAACGGGATAACAAATCTGATTCAGAATTACTAATTCAGGAAGCATAGCTATCATGTATGTAGCAGTAATATCTTCCTTAATATCAGTTTTTATATTATCATCTCGTGTATGAAAAACCATTTGCATGGCCTCTGAAGGAGCAGGATGGGTCACTGAGAAGTGGGTCAGCTGTGGAAAGCAGCCTTGAATTTATTCATTGCTGGATCAAAGCCTCTTATAGAAGTGTTCTTTAAAATATGGACAGTGATTACTAGTGATAATTTACAAATCATTCCAGGGAGGTAGCCGAGGTATTATTCTTAAAAAAAAAATACACCACATGATTCTATAGACAGCAGGTGATTTATTGAATGTCATTGTCTGAGATTGGCAACAGGGCTGCAGAACGAGTCCCTTGTAGGGTTGTGAGTGGGGGGGCAGCCAACTTCCTGAGCACTATTGATTACAGTGAGATGCTTTAAGACCAGCGGTTCTCAACCTGTGGGTCGAGACCCCTTTGGGGGTCGAACGACCCTTTCACAGGGGTCGCCTAAGACCATCGGAAAACACATATATAATTACATACTGTTTTTGTGATGAATCACTAAGCTTTAATTATGTTCAATTTTTAACAATGAAAATACATCCTGCATCTCAGATATTTACATGGCGATTCATCACAGTGGCAAAATTACAGTTATGAAGTAGCAACGAAAATAATTTTATGGTTGGGGGTCACCACCACATGAGGAACTGTATTAAAGGGTTGCAGCATTAGGAAAGTTGAGAACCACTGCTTTAAGACGTATCAGCACTTCCCTGCTGAAGCAGAAACCCATGGCATTTTGAAATCCTTGTTGTGCACGCGTAGAAACCTTTAGGAACCCTAAGCTTCACGAAGTTTTTCTTTTCACTCTGAATAGTAAAAATGGCCAAACTGGTCAAGAAGCTTCTATGCATAAACACCCTGCTGGATGGACTGAATGATCTGAACGTGACAAAGAAGGCTCTGGCCTCAGGGCCTTTGCAACTTAAGGAGCTCAGACAGGAGCCACAGGAAGCAGAGCACCGTGTGTGCCATGTCCTAGAGCAGCTGTGGGCAAACTATGGCCCGCGGGCCGAATCCGGCCCGTTTGAAATGAATAAAACTAAAAAAAAAAAAGACCGTACCCTTTTATGTAATGATGTTTCCTTTGAATTTACATTAGTTCACACAAACACTCCATCCATGCTTTTGTTCCGGCCCTCCGGTCCAGGTTAAGAACCCATTGTGGCCCTCGAGTCAAGAAGTTTGCCCACCCCGTCTAGAGTGACACAATGCACGGCACTAGGGACACATTCCCCCTCGGGAAAGCAGGAAAGCTTCCCTAGCAACAGTGTGGATAGACTGAGGGTCAAAGGCGAGGGGTGAACAATAAAGAAGGAGGTTCTAGACAGCAAGAAGATTCCCAGCAGAAATAGGAAGAGTGTAGCCTGCTCAGGAAGAGCAGGGAGTTGGTGGAGTTGAAAGCATCAAGTGTGGAAGGAAGATGGACAAGATTGGATGTATGCATCTTGAGCTTCCTGCCAAGGCTCTGATATGCAGGTGCCATTGGTTACACGGTGCCTGTCTCTAAGGCTTAGAATGAGTGTGATGTTGTCTGTGAAGCTGTCTCCTCAGAATACACCCAGAGAATGTCAAAAACATGGAGTCTACCCTGGAAATGGAGACCTTGTGTTCATGAATGAGGAATAATCATTATTGACATTGGTAATTCCTTGACAAGATATTGTTCAATCCATAAGTGTTGCCCAAATGGATTTATGCAACCATAGCTGTTGGCTCTTAGAAAGCCTTTCATCCTTAATAAAGTTCGAGTTCTTTTGAGCCAAAGCAGGGTAGGTTGGCAAAAGTTACACCCCTCCCCCTGGTCTTGTTTAAAAACATTAATTTTCGCCCTGACCGGTTTGGCTCAGTGGATAGAGCGTCGGCCTGCGGACTCAAGGGTCCCAGGTTCGATTCCGGTCAAGGGCATGTACCTTGGTTGCGGGCACATCCCCAGTAGGGGGCGTGCAAGAGGCAGCTGATCGATGTTTCTAACCCTCTCCCCTCCTCTCTCTAAAAAAAAAAAAAAAAAAAAAAAAAAGAGAGAGAAAAAAAACACATTAATTTTCTGTTGCTCATTTGCCTATGGTAGTTCTTTACTATTTCTATTTGTCAGTTGTTTCCCCTCTGCCTCCAGCTTAAGGTATTAGGGATTTTCACCTTTTGGGCATTTATGTTGGTTGAGTGTTAGCTAGGACATTTTGCTTCTTTCTCCTGGGACTTAGCAAAAAAAAAAAAAAGTAAATTTGGGCACATGATACCCAATATGAAGCCAGATACTTTCAGCCATCCTGGCTACAATTCACCCAGCTTTATAGATATTTTTCTGGCTGAATGCTTTTAACCAGACCCCACACTAAACAAGTAAAGGGTATTGGTATCCTTGGTGCATAACCATTCTTTTTCTTTTTCTGCACAACCCATTTTCAATGGGATGTTTGTGTGTCTCTGTGCATGTCTGTACTGTGTGCTATTTCTTTTGTGGATTAGCCACAGCACAAACCTGATTATATTCTTGTTCTCACCAAGAATCCTCTCAGATGGCTCAGCTCACCTCTAATTGCTGAGTGTGGAAAACATTTATTATTTTTTATTTAAGTAATTGAGTAGCATCAGTATGTGCCAGGCACTGCGGTGAGCACTGATGCTGACTTTCAGCCAATGTGGGAATTATGTCCTTGCTACTTGTTAACATCCTGCCTGGCTACCCCACTCACCCCAGCCATCTCTCAACTATCTTGTATAATACCCTGGAATTCAGACTTCCCCATAGTCCAGCAAATTAAGGAGTAATACCAGGCATCCTTGCAGGAGTACTCCAGGTCCCTGCTCCAGTGCCTCGGCCCAGCCTCAGCTCTGATGGGACAGTGCTCAGTTCATATTGTTGGTTCACTATTTTGAATATCTCCCTGCACAAAAGAGCAAACAGAATATGGTCTCTGACGTTAAATTGCTCATAGTCCTGGAAAGTAAACAGATACACATTACTAAACAATATGCTTTCAATATTTATATTTGTACAAATTTATCTATGTATTTCTAACTATACCTCCATAAGAAAATTTTAAAAAGAAAAAATCCATTTAAATGATACATTTAGAAAGTTAATAATAAAAGACATTGTCTTGTTTATCTATAGACATAATTTAAAATAGACGCTGTTGTCAACACCATGTGACATTAAAATTATTCAGCTCCTTTTAAATCCAGAAGAACACATTTTAACCATATCTGGTTACATTAGGTTAACATATATCCCACAATTAAATTCTTACCCCCAAACGGACAAACTGCCTCTGGTAAAAGCTGGATATTACAAAGACTGTGGGCTCCTCGAGCTCAGACACAAGTCCATTCATTTCCATTTTCTTAGTGCAGTCCATTCCCTGTCCTTAGGAAATGCTATTCAAATTACCAAATCCAATTAGCCATGAATTTGCTAAGCCCTTGAACAGCAGTGATAGGTGGATGTTTAAGTCCACTCATCCCATTATTTTGAACTTAAACTAAATTAAAAATGCCCAAGCTGTTTTATATTTCCCAATATTTTGATAATAAATCAGATAAATCTACAAAACAGATTTCACTAGAAAACCGTGTGTTAACTGAAGACAAAGTAACATTAACGACTAATGATTATTTTTTCATTATGTTCTGTTTTTATAGAAAAGAAGTAAGTTCTAAAAAATCAGCTGACTTCAGGAATTAAATACAAAATAAAAGTAAAATTCCTAAGGATCCTAGATCAGGATAGTTTCAGATCCAGCTCCTATAGCATGAACTACAACAATACTGCAGTTAGAATTGCTGCTCAAAGGTTGTTAAATCCCACTTAATCTTAAGACTTGATTTTTTAAAATCAGGACAGCAGGAGAGCAAACTGATTATTTTCAGAAATGTGTTTAAAAACTAAAGTCTGAAAAGGAGATAGTTTCCCTTGATCTTCCATTAACTAGAAAATTAATGGAACCTGAAACTTTTATTCTCTGATGTTCTGGACATTCTGGATAAAACTTAATACCTTATCATCAAACTGTTGCCCCACATTTACGTAAAATTTAGGTCCCTAACCATTCTCACATATAGTATTTCATTCTATTTAGAACTCACAGTTACTGTTTGATATAGGTTTTTGTGAGTATTTCTTTAAAGACGAAAATAACAGAAGTCCAAGGATATTAATGGAATTGCCCAAGAAATCCAGGACTGGACTCCAAGACTCCTGATTTTTTAGGCTTTGGGGAAAGGGAGATACAAGGTGGGAGAAGAGAGTATTTGTTTCAGTTACTACACAAGGGCAAATATCACTTTAAATACAGATTTTTTAAAAATATATTTTTATTGATTTTTTACAGAGAGGAAGGGAGAGGGATAGAGAGTTAGAAACATCAATCAGCTGCCTCCTGCACACCCCGTATTGGGGATGTGCCCGCAACCAAGGTACATGCCCTTGACCGGAATCGAACCCGGGACCCCTCAGTCTGCAGGCCGACGCTCCATCTACTGAGCCAAACCAGCTAGGGCTAAATACTGATTTTTGCGTAAAATCTTTCAAAGTTAAAAATTGTATAAAGGCCCGCTTTTAGGTATTTTTACAAAAATATAAACGTTCATAAAAAATACGTGATTGCTAATGTAATGATTGCTGTGCTATTATCTAATACAAAAGCAGCACATATTAGTAACTGCCTTATCTTTGCATGTGCAAGATTCTGGTTCATTTCTGTGGGTTACTCCAGGTGGCTACTTCTGTGTTGCCAGCCAATTGCTCACCATGTGCGTAAGCCACACAAATGCATCAGGAGTCATCCTATGTACAGAAAAATGCATGTACATCCTCCACTAACCAAAAGCCTGGGAAAGCAGGGGGATTCAGCATCATCAGAGGAGATGAAAGGAGAAATCTCAGGTGCCTGAGATAGTGTTTATAAGCCTCAGATGAATGCCTGTACTACTCAAAGAGTGAGCTTCTCTCTTCGTTCGGAAACATTACAGTCTTACATGTAATGGGCCCGGCCAATGTGTCATTAGAAAACTACTTCATTCGGTCCAACTGACATTTACTGAGCTACTGCAGTGCGGCCGGCATTGTGTTCCACAGACACAAAGATGAAGTGGACAGCGCCTGCTCTCCCTTCTGCAGTCTAGACGTTTGTTTGGTGCCTGATGCTTGAAAAGCTAAGAACATTCTAGTTTTAATTATACAAACTTTGCTTAGAGTGTGACTTCACATTGTGAGTGAAAAGAAATGCCACACACGATTGATTTTGGTTCAGTAATTTAATTTCTTGGTTAAAGTGTCTATAAAAGAATTCTTTTTGCTTCTAATGCTTTAATATGTTAAGAATTACTGAAATGAGCAAAAATTTTTAGTTTTAAAAAATAAAACTTAATACATTAGGCATGTCACAATTTCCCCAAGTAGATTTTTTTTAAAAGCTTAGTTCATTTTTCTTTCAAATTTCCCATTCTTTGGAAGCAATATGAATATTATTAAAGGGGTGTGTGTGTGTGTGTGTGTGTGTGTGTGTGTGCGCGCGCGCGTCTACAGCGAATAATTCTATGGTCCTCATTCCGATGCCGGTGAGATCATGCCCTGTTTTCCTTCCGGCCGAAAGGTGCCTTTCACAGTCTTTCATTTTCATATTGACTTTACGAAGGACCCAGTCGGAGGTGCAATCAGTGAAATACAATTACATTACAATTATTTCTACTTAGAGAAATATGACAGCTAGAATTTTTATGTTAATTAATCTTTGGTGTTTTATTATTGTGTGACTACCTATCATAAATTTCCTTGCAATTCCGTTTTAGTGCGTTCTATAAATTATTTTCGTTTCATCCAGCCTCCACCTGACCTGCAAATGGTTAAACTGGCGCAGTCGTTCATGCCCTGACACCCAGCAGGCTCTCTATGAACATCCGAGGGAGCGGTTTTGATATTCAGAAAGAATTGTCATAGCAAGAATGTCGCACAATTCACTGAATGCGTGGTCAGATGATACCCTCGTTATCGTGTTAGATTCTGTGTAAGTAAATGAGTGCATCTCCAGCATGATGAACAGCGACTCACAAGCAAGCAGCTATTTCCCTCGCACTCGGGCTGAAGAACAAACAGGTCGCGGCTGTTCTTGTCGAGCATCCCACAGCCGAGGGAGGAAGCGCCGTCTCCTCACCTGCATACCCAGTTAAGCACCATCTGTTTCCTGTTTTAATGTGATAGCACACATAGTTTTTCCAAACCTTTCACATCAGTAAGCACAATCCTAATAGACAGTTAATACGAATTAAGAAGCCTGGGCTCACTCAAACTGTGTTCTAGTTTCCTCTCTCACTCTTATTTTCCAAAATGCAAAACACTGCAGTGGCCGCTCCAAACCCACTTCAACAGCGTGAAACTCCTAGATTAATAAAGGCTGTTTACAGTGTACTGACCAGAGTCTGGTATTCAGGTGCTGGGTGCTGGGCAGTGCAGAGGTACACGTGTGTACCAAGGAAGCTGGAATGTTATTTTGGTTGTTGTTTTTTATATTTTTTATTGCTTTCAGAGAGAAGGGAGTAGAAGAGAGAGAGAGAGAGAGAGAGAGAGAGAGAGAGAGAGAGAGAGAGAGAGAAACATCAATGATGAGAGAGAATCATTGATCGGCTGCCTCCAGCACGTCCCCCACTGGAGATCGAGCCCACAACAGGCATGTGCCCTGGCCAGGAATCCAACCGTGACCGCCTGGTTCATAGGTCAATGCTCAACCACTGAGCCATATAGGCCAGGCTGGAATGTTATTTTGTGTGGAAGTATTTCCCACCTCACCTGTCACCTTCTCTAATAGTTATATTCTCCCTGCTCCTCCCCTCATCCTTTACCATGTGAAATCATCACAGTTATGAATATCTGAGGAATATCTGACCACATCGATCAGCTAATGATGTACACTTTGGTTTCCCATAAGTTATGGATAAAAAATTTGTTTCCCTTTGGAAAAGCGGTTTGAGGCCCACGGAATAAATGAATAAAATGATGTGCAAAAGACTCTGTCGATTGTATTCCAAGTAGCTTCTTGCCTTTCATTCTTAAAGGCTATTGTTGTTATTTATTGAGCTTCTTCAGGCAAGAATTTCACTGGTTAAATCATTATGGAGCCTTTTGAATATGCATTCTTTCTGAATGTCAAACATTTTGCTGTTATGGAGAACACATAATGTCATTCGGTGTTTCTCAAACGTTGGCAACAAAATCCCCACTCCTGCCCGAGTTTCTGATCTGGTGGTTCCATCTTGGAGCTCAGTCATTTGTCAGTGCAACAAGTTTCCAGGCACCGCTGCTGCTGCTGGTCTCAGGACCACACGCTGAGAACCACTGGTATGTTATGCAGAACTCTAAGGATGAAATGGATTTACCTGCATTTTAGACCTGGCTCTGCCCCTTCACAGCTGTGTGACCTCGAAAAAGTTATTAACCTCGGGAAACCCCAGTTTGCTCAGCTGTAACATGAAGGCACTCCCCACTTCGTGGGGTTGTGATGAGATTAAATAAAATGATGCATGCAAAATGCTTAGCCCACTGGCTAGGGGAAAAAAAACCAAAACACCTATTCAATTAATGTCACCATCATGCTACTGATGTGTTTAGGGGGGAAAACGCAATGTGGGCCATGTCTGTACTTCTCTGTTTCGCTGTGTTAACAGCTGAAGGCGGGAGAGGAAGCGCAGAGAAGTTATGTAAGAATGTACGAAAGCAGATGCAGACTTCCCAAGAGGTAACTATAATTTAGTTTAAACACAAGTCATTCCTTTGATAGTGTGTGGCTATGAGGGTAGTTGTACTTTCTTTTAGCCACTGGAATTCCATGCAAGAACTTTTTTTCTTTTCCACGCTCAGCGTTAGGTGTTAGGTCTATTCCCCTCCCCTGCCTAGTTCTGGGAATCTCCAGCCATGACACAGGAGGTTATTAAATGTAAATTCATCTTCAGATTCACCTAGAAAAGTAGGCTCGTTGCAAATTAAAATAATATTCTGTATGTACTCACAGGTATACCCGCTATTATAGGAGTATTGATTTTCATATTTATATCTGCAAATTTTTCTTTTCTCAATAATATCAGAACCCTTTATGAGCATAAATAGTCAATATTTTTACATCCACTTTTAAAATAAACTCATGGAGTTAGAAGAAATCTTAGTGATTGATGTTCTAATATAAACTTTGAATAGCTCACATGCCTTATCAAAATACAAAATGTCATCAAAATGCTTCTAACCGACTCTTATTGTTTTTCATTACAAAACCTATTTTAGTGAAAACAGCATTTTCATTACCATTTTACAGGTGAAGCCACTGAGGTATAAACGTAAATAGTGTCTCAGTTGATACAAATAATTAAAGCCAAAGACAAAAGTGAAACAACGATGTATTAAATCCAATCAATTTTCATTAACATAATTATTTCGTGTGTGAAAAACTACTCTGTGAAATTGTCAAGCAATAGCTTTTTGCTTTAGTCACTCAGCAACCATTCACCCACCAATGGACACTTAGGTTGTTTTCTTGGCTATTATAAATAATGCTGCAATTAACATGGGAGTGCATATACCTTATCAGGTTAGTGTTTGCTTTTGTTGCCTTTAGATAAATATCCAGAAGTGGAATTACTGGATCATATGGTAGTTCTATTTTTTATTTAAATATATACCTGGTGATATGTATTTATTGATTTAATATTAGTATACTCACAGTGGTTGGGTTCCACACGTATTTCCAAGTGTTGAATCCCCACTGGTTGCCACTTTCTAGAGCAGGGGTGGGCAAACTTTTTGACTCGAGGGCCACAATGGGTTCTTAAACTGGACCGGAGGGCCGGAACAAAAGCATGGATGGAGTGTTTGTGTGAACTAATATAAATTCAAAGTAAACATCATTACATAAAAGGGTACGGTCTTTTTTTTTTTTTTTAGTTTTATTCATTTCAAACGGGCCGGATCCGGCCCGCGGGCTGTAGTTTGCCCACAGCTGTTCTAGAGCCTACCTGATTCTCCTAAATCTATGCTCCTCAGAAATTGTAATACATGGAATTATCTGATTACCACTGTCTGTTCTTTGGGCTCCCCAAATAGTCTTCGCCACTCAGCTGCCCTGATGACATTCTATTGCTTTCTGTCAGCTAGCTCTATTAAAACTGATTTTTCTCTAGGTTTCAGCCATTCCCACCTATATCTTGTTTCAATGCCAACTGATCGCTGATAGTAACAAAAGGAAAACTACGTGTGATTGTCAGTGTGTGAGCATGCATGTATGTTTAGATAGAAAAGGGGTATGAGATAAGTGGGAAAAAGGAAAGGCATGGAAGATACAACTTTAGAGGGAGACAGAGATTAGGAGGAGGAAAGAATGCCTTAAATTATGCCATACAATAGATGCTCAATAAATGAACAGATAAATGAGAAAAGCAGAGGGAGACAGAGAGTAGGAGGACGAAAGAAAGCAAGAGCACCTTAAACGATGGTATACAACAGGTGCTCAATAATAAATAAGAAAAGCAAACAACCAGAACAAAACAAACAAATAAAAAAGTGAGTGATGAGGAACAGAAGAGAACTTAAGGAAAACAGAGGAAAATAAGGACAAAGCAGAGTAGGAGCCTGAAAAAAAAAGAAAAGAAAGCAGAGTAATGTGAAAAACAGTCACTGAAATGCAGATAAGGGCTCCTTAAGACTATAATAATTACTAAATTAATTTTTGAAATTAAGTTACAATTTTCCTGTCACTCATTTACACAAGTTTATCTTAAATAGTATTTCTATTCTTATCTAGAACGTAAGGTGACTTCTTTTAGAGGTTTTGACTCTATACAGTTGAGAAGTATTTACACAGTTGAGTCGCGGGCGAGATAAACTGCTCTCTCTTTGTTTTATAGAACAGATGTGAATGTGATTTTCTAATCAGTTTGAAAGCTGGAGAAATTCTCATTTCATTTCTTCTTTTGGATGACATTCTATCCTATCTAACAATAGAGAAACATGGTAATTAACCATAACTTCGCTACCCTTCTCATTGGCTAATCAGCGAGATATGCAAATTAACTGCCAGCCAAGATGGCGGTTAATTTCCATATATCGGCTGGGAGCGTAGCAAGCCAGGAGGCCGAAAACAAGCTGGGTGGCAGAGGTGGGATCAAAACAACCCGGCCGGGCAGCTGAGGGAGGCAGGAATGATCAACCTGGGCCAGGCGGCTGAGGGAGGCGGGAACAAACAAGCTGGACATCCCCCGAGGGGTCCCAGACTGCGAGAGGGCACAGGCCGGCCTGAGGGATCCCCCCCTCCCCAAGTGCACAAATTGTTGTGCACTGAGCCTCTAGTCCTATCTAATAAAAGAGAAACATGGTAATTAGCGTATGACTGCTACCCTTCCCATTGGCTAATCAGGGCAATATGCAAATTAACTGCCAGCCAAGATGGTGGCCGGCAGCCAGGCAGCTTGAAACTAACATGAGGCTTGCTTGCTTCAGTGACAGAGGACTCCAATGTTCCCTGCCTGCCGATGCAGGCCTCTGAGCTGCAACTCTAAGCAACTATGTTACAAATGTAAAACCTAAACAAAACCCCAGAAACCTGCTTTAGTCCGCAGGGCTTCAGCCTGCAGGATCGCAACATTCTTTCAAATACAGAACGTAAACAAAGGCCAGAAACCTGCTTTCAGCAGCTGAGGCCTAAGAGCTGGAGGCAAGCCTCAAAGCTAAAGCTGGCCCAGAATAAAAAAAAGAAAAAAAGGAGCGGTTGGGAGCTTTAGTCACCCGCCAGCCTGAAAACAGCCCTCAGCCCCTCACCCAGACTGGCCAGGCACCCCAGTGGGGACCCCCACCCTGATCCAGGACACCTTTCAGGGCAAACCAGCTGGCACCCACCCGTGAACCAGGCCTCTATCCTATACAGTAAAAGGGTAATATGCCTCCCAGCACCTGGGATCAGTGGAGCCAAGAGGCCTCCCGGCACCAGGATCAGTGTGACAGGGGGCAGCGCCCCAACCCCCTGATCGGCCCTGCTCTGTGTGTGACAGGGTAGAGCCATAACCTCCCCATCGGCCCTGCCCTGAGTGTGAGAGTGGCAGTGCCCCAAGCCCCTGATTGGCCCTGCTCTGTGGGTGATAGAGGGCGGCGCCCCAACCCCCACCCCACAGGCCCTGCTCTGTGTGTGATGGTGTAGAGCCATAACCTACCCATCGGCCCTGCCCTGAGTGTGACAGTGGCGGCGCCCCAACCCCCTGATCCGCCCTGCTCTGTGTGTGACAGGGGGCGGTGCCCCAACTCCCCTATCGGCCCTACTCTGTGCGTGACAGGGGGGAGCTCCTCAATCCCCTGATGGGCCCTGCTCTGTGCATGACAGGGTAAGGAGCCCCAACCCCCTGATGGGCCCTGCTCTGTGCGTGACAGGGGGTGGCGCTGCAACCTCCCCATCAACCCTGCTTTGAGTATGACAGGGGGCGGTGCCCCAACCCCCCAATTGGTCCTACCCTGAGCGTGACTGAGGGTGGCATCGCAACCTCCCGATCCGCCCTACTCTGTGCATGAAAGGGGAAGGCGCCCCAACTCCCCAATCGGCCCTGCTCTGAGCCCGACCAGGGGCTGCACCTAGGGATTGGGCCTGCCCTCTGCCACCCGGGAGCAGGCCTAAGCCAGCAGGTCGTTATCTCCCAAGGGGTCCCAGACTGCAAGAGGGCACAGGCCAGGCTGAGGGACACCCCTCCCCCCCGAGTGCACAAATTTTTGTGCACCGGGCCTTTAGTATATATATAAAAGCCTAAGTGACTGTTACAACAGAACAACTGGTCAACTATGATGACACACTGACCACCAGGCGACAAACAGTCAATGCAGGAGCTGCCCTCTGGTGGTCAGTACACTCCCACAGCCAACCTCCCATGGCCGGACAACCTCCCAGGATCCCTCCCCTCAGCCCGGCTGGCCCCTATTGGCTTTGACGGGCCCCGATCGCTGGCCAGGCTGAGGGACCCCACCCATGCATGAATTCATGCACTGGGCCTCTAGTATCATCTATAATAATATAAGCATAATATGCTAATTAGACTGGACAGCCAAAGGACCTTCCTGGCTTCATTCCGGACGTCCTTCCGGACGACCTTCCTGACTAAGCCACGGTGGCTGGGGCCCTGAGGCAGCTGCAGCAGTGGGCGGGGGCTGAGGCAGAGGTGGTTAGGAGCAATCAAGCAGGCAGGTGAGCAGTTAGGGGTGATCAGGCAGGTAGGTAAGCAGTTAGGAGCCAGCAGTCGGGCCTAAACTGGCAGTTGGACATCCCCTGAGGGGTCCCAGGTTGTGAGAGGGTACAGGCCAGGCTGAGGGTCCCCCTCCCTCCTCCCCATGCATTAATTGCATGCACCGGGCCTCTAGTTATAAAGAAAAAAAGAAGCCCTAACCAGTTTGGCTCAGTGGATAGAGCGTCAGCCTGCGGACTGAAAGGTCCCAGGTTCGATTCTGGTCAAGGGCATGTACGTTGGTTGCGGGCACATCCCCAGTAGGAGGTGTGCAGGAGGCAGCTGATCGATGTTTCTCTCTCATTGATGTTTCTAACTCTCTATCTCTCTCCCTTCCTCTCTGTAAAAAAATCAATAAAATATATTTAAAAAAAAAAAAAGAAAGAAAAAAAGAAACTTAGAGATAGCAAGAGGTTGTTGTACAATGTGGCTTGTCTTAGGAATGGTTCCCTCAAGCTCTATCTCCTGGAACAAAACTGTTTTTTTAGAGGCACTCCTCTTATTTCAGAACATGCAAAAAAGAGGTATCTGAATGAATAAAGGTGTCAACATCATCAAAATATTTGCTGTTTCATTTCAATCTCTGATTTATTTCTATCATATGCACTCCAGGTATAAGAAAAATCAATTCTGGTTTGAATTTGCCCAACTGATCATGGCAAAGATTGATGTAAAATGGTCTAAAGACTTAGCTTAAACTATTAAATGAATGATTTTACAAGGCACACATATTAAAGGTAGACAAGACATGGACAAGTACAGTGAGATCACTTCTCACTTTGGCCCCCACCACCTGAAACAAGTATATTTTGGTTGATTACTTACAAAAATCCCATTAGTGGGGATTTATTTTGGAATTAAGACATTTGTCCAATTTCCAACTCATCCCAATATCAATTTGCCTTTGAGAAAATGATCTGTTATGCTCCCCATACCATACAAGACCAACCATTATTCACTTGATTATTCTGGTAAAATAACTGTAACTTTAATTAGAAAAGAAATTATTTTAAAAGCATTACATAAAGTTATTCTTAGTTAGAAATACTTCTACTGATAAGACATTAGTGAGTCAACTTGACAAAAGAAGGGTTAAATGATTTATCAGCAATAAATTTTATATTTGAAAAGCAGCAGTTATGAGAAGCAGTTTTAAGCTTCCTGTGGTATGTAATTTTACAAATAAATACATATAGTAAGATTGATCGTGTAACATTTTTAAAAGATAAAAGCTAGAATCTCTCTTTTTTTTATAAGCATGGTTGATATGAGTTACTAAATATCAGTTTCCTCTAGATGCACTTTTACATGGAACAAATCATTTTTTTTTACAGCAGAATACCTCTTGTAGCTGTCACATAATGAAAGTGTTGCCCAATAGATATCCATCTCTGAGAGCAGATTTTATTTCCCTGCCTGATTTCCAAAAATGCAATCTGATTTCATGAGGACATAGGCCAATGGACCAATAAATGACTGTTGTAAGCATGTATCAAGAAATAGTCAGAACTTGTGATGCAAAAATCAGCCTTGTACTTCTTATTTCTTTCCATCCGAGAGTTGTAATTCCAATACCATGCCATGTACATGGATTGAGTGCAAAGATCAGCCCCAGGCAGGTTTAAATAAAACATTGACATTTTGAAAAATGATCCAAGTGTTTCCTTTTTTCACCTTCTATGTTTTTTTTTTTTTTTACTTTGCTGTTTCAGGTAGTATCAAGAAGGAAATGCTTTTTTTGACTGTGTCTCTAATCATTGAGTAGATTTCATATTCTCCAGGGTGTACCAGTGCAGTGACAATTTGTAAAGCATGAAAGATAAAGTTGTAGAGTTGGGGAAAGTTGGTTTTTACTTCATCATACTGTCTTCCTTTCTTGAAAACTAAACCTGGGAAACTAATTCCAAGCTTAGGGCTGAAGCGAAAGCCATAATTATATATATATATATACATATATATATATATAAATTACCATATATATAATGTATCAGCCATTATTGAAGCTAATTTCAAGACATGCAATTGAAGACTGTGATTTCTTTTTATTTCAACTTTCTAATTTTATTAGGGCTTTGTTATGAATGTTTTGATAGGACCGACATATTTTACAGCACACCTCATTGTTCTTAAGAGATAAGCAAATTTACTGTGACACCGTATTAGCAGGGCCTGTCTCCTTGTCAAGAAACTGGTAGATGGGGTAGCATATTCCAGAACACAGCCACTGCCTTTGACCTGAAAACAGATATATTGGATTTAGTTTGTTGGACATAAGCTAATTATCAGGTTCATCATATAAATTGTCTTCAAGGAGAAAAGGCAGCGGAATGGCTCATTATTGCAGTTCTTCCTCGACTTCATCGAAGCCCTTGCTGTCTGATGCCAAGAGCCACAGCCTCTGATGGAGACTTCAATCCATGGATACTGAAATGCAGTTCATTTCAGGATCTCTACTGTTGTGTCGCTAAGGGTTCATTCTTCTCAGGAATGGGAATGGTTCTTTTTAGGAGGTTAAACATACAGAACCCTAGTGGCTTGCATGATTTCTGACTTCAGAATAGTCGCTGGAGCACGCACAAATGATGTGAAAGAAACTCTTTTTATTTTTTTTCAGCAAGCAATAGTACCTTGTGCAGTTTTCCCCAAATGCTTTATGAGATGGAGGCTAAACACACACAGGTATGTGTCCACATGCATGTGCACGTGCACCACGTATGCATGCACATGCACACACATATGTGCAAATATGTGCGCGCGCACACATATAAGTCATATACGTGCGCACACACAAGTGGAATTAAAAAAATCTATGAAAGTTTCCAGGCTTGTTTCACACCGAAGAAATCAAATCTCCAGGGCACTAATCAAGTTCCTCCGTGAGTATTCCCTGCAGGAGGGGACGTTCAGCTACAAGTTTCATACTTGTTTGTTTAAAGCTTTCGTATAAATTTGCAGGTGATGAGAGCAACCTTCACTCTGATAAAAGAACAGGCCAAGCTGCTGATTGGAGAAAATTACATGAAGTTTTTAATCAAAGTCTCTGTGGTCTACTGTCTGATTTTCTAGGCCAGATGTCAAATGTTTTTCACTGATGTCCACGTTGAAGTAATCACTACACCAATTCCAAGAACCAGTAAGTGAGACGATAATAACGCTTCATTTCAGCATTACTTAAGGTCTCTTCCCCAACCGGGAACAAAGTCACAGGACCTCTCTGATTCCGTACAATTACATAAACTCTGACTTTGAATTTTTTAGATAGTTTCATCTCTCCAGATTATGTGACTTCCTTATGAATATGTGAATAGAGCATGTAACTAGATGTTTTCAGCGAAAATGTGAACAACCTACAATTACCAATCTGTTTATAATTTCAAGTTTTACACTTAATTTAAAATGTAAATAAACACTTATTAGTTAATCTATCGCAACAATAATAACCGGTCATTTTCTTTTAAACCTGGAGCTCACTGGAAAAGTAAGTCTTCTCTTGTTTACCATGCCAGGGAAATGCGTTAGCTAATCTCATATATGCTGTGATTTATTTTAATCAGCAAAGCAATCTGGATGGGACAGAAGAAATTAGGCCCCAAATAACATGTGGAATGTCTAATTCAGAGTTTTATGGAGTTACATATTAGTAGATAATACTGTTTTTTAAATGTTTTTATTAGCACAAAACTCCTATTTTTCTGGAAACAGCAGTATCTTAGAAGACCCTGCTCATTTGGGAGGACAAATATTTCCTCAAATTATTTGAAATCAATATTGGGACACAGTGAAAACTCCTGAGGGACTCTGCTGTATCCCCCACTGACAGACATAATTCAGCCTGAAGAAATTCCACTGGCATCGCCTCTCCTGCATGGCACCTGGGTTCATTCCTAGAATTCCCCACCTCCTTCTCCTGTCCATCATGTCATTAGCCCAAGAGAATTAAAATACCTAGAGACAACAGATGCTTGAAAAAGTCTCTTCTGAGTAGGAATTTCTTTGAAAACTAAAAGAATAGCAAAAATAGTTGAAGAGACTGGAACTGGTATTGCAAAAGGATTAGTAGTGGTGGATGGCACTTAAGAAACATTCCTTCCAACTAAAATTTTCTAGGATTAGTCAAACAGCAAACTTCTTAACCCTGAACAGTGTGGTCAAAATATTTCTACCTTAATTGTCTGCTCATCCATACTTTTCTCCCAAATATTGTGCTCTCTCCTGAAGTTATTTTGTTGATGAAAAATTTCCCATTACATTTATTTTCTTTTATTTCTTCATTTCCCACTGGACTTGGTAAGGCTTTGGTTTTTAGTCATCAATTCCAGTTATTTATTGCTACAGAGAAGATCACCCTAATCTTAGTGACTTAGAACTGCAACAGTTATTTTACTATTTTTCTCTCACAGTTCAGGAGGTTGACTGTGTTCAGGTAAATAGCACTTGTCCATATCTTGGGCTGGACTCATCTCAAAGGCCTCCTCAATCACATGCCTGTTGTTTGATACTGGATATTGACTTGAGATCTCAGCTAGAACCGTCCTGGTCTCTCCATGTGACCTTGGCTTTCTCAAATCAGACAGGAAGTAGAAGGTCCTTGTTTCTTAAGCCCTGGGCTCTGACAGGCACAGCATCACCTCTATCATATTCTACTGGTGAAGCAGTTACAGAGCCTGAATTCAAGGACAGGGGACATCAACCTCACTTCTTAATGGGAGGAGTGTCAAAGGTTATTGGTAAGGGTTTGAAAAATACTTTATTAACTTTTAGAGTAAATTGTTAAACATTCAATATATGTTGATAATTGAATAAATTAAAGAAGTTAAAGCAAAATATAATGACATTTTAAATTGGGTCAGAATCAATGGCAATAGATAAAAGAGGATAGGTGCAATAAATTTGTAGAAGGAAGAGAACGAAGAAGAGGTGGTTCTAAAATATACCTGAAGTGACTGGCCCCGTGACTTGGATAATTAGGGTGCAATTACCTGTAACAGACTGTGCTGCTTCAGAAAACAGCTGACATTATAATCACTCAAAAGAAGGCTTGAATCTCGGCTCCACCCACAACCTCATGCATGCTAATTTGCCTTTCTGAGCCCCAGTTAGCTAAATCCATAAGTGAGGATAGTAATAGCTAATTTCCAGAGTTGTTGGGAAGATTGAGCAACATTCCTGTTCACTATTCAAATACACAGTAAGTGATAGCAACATAGACAGTCCAACAATTTAAAGAGAGTAGTAAATAAACTTCTAATATATACCTATGTCTTTTGAATAATGGTTTTTTTAATTAAAATGTCTTGACTCAAGGTTTTATTTTGTGTGTTTTAAATTTCATTAATTAAGTCTTTAGTACTGTGTGATGAGAAGCTGAATCCTCTGATTTCAGGATACAGTCATGCATTGATTGGGCTTGAATCCATGTCAGTTGTGAATTGCCAGCATCATTTAAACCGGATGAGTTTTAGAATATGTTAAAGTTCCTTACAGATCATCCTTTATCTTATCTTAATCATCCCTTATCTGTTTTTACTCTTTTATGGTTTTGGTCATTAATAATTATGTTGAACAAAAATGATTATTTTGTTTTATAACATTTATTGAAAACATAGCTAGAAAATCAATGTTTAAGAAAGTGAATGAGAAATACTTAATTTTATGAAATCTTTGTTCAGATAAGTTATCTTCCAAAGTTTTAAAATGAAGAAATAGTATTGTTACTGTATGAGAAGAACTTTGCATGATTTTTCCTTCTTCACATCTCTTGGACATATTCTGATGCCCAGAAAGGGAGGGACAATCAGTGAAACTTACTTGAGAATTTCAGCAACAGAGAAAGAGCTTTTTTCATATGCACAAATCCTATATTATTTATTTAATATCCCAAATAGATAATTTGGGTGAATGTTAATATATGCAAACTAAATCCATTATCAATTCAGGTTTTTTAAAAAAATTATAATAGTCATTTTGGGAAGAAAGGAACAATGCACTCCATGGCCTTTTTTATAGAACTACTGACTGCCTTCAAGAGTATATAGAAACCATTATCCTAGCCACATTGCAGGTTGCTTTTTCAACTTAAAAATAAAATCTATAGACCATGTTGAATAATCTCTCTTGCAAGACCATCATCCTACCTGCATTGAAACATGGAGATAAGATATTCAATGGGTATGAATGCTCTTTACTTATCATTGAGCTTAAAAAAAGGCTCATGTAACTAGATTTACATTTTATGCTAAACTGGGCTCCATTTTTAATTCCTATGTCCATTGATGGATGAAACACAAAAAAAGATAAATTTTTTAGCCAGTGAGTCAGATGTTTATAACTTCTGAAAGAGCATATTCAGAACACTCAAAGAGTTGGAATGGAATATGGAGATTTCCTCCATACCATGTGAATCAGATAATTGTAATATCCAGCTACTTTGATATAATGTTTTTATAAATCTTGTTTTCAAGAAAAGAGAATAAAATTACAACCTCAAGACACAGTTTCTATTTGACTTTTTAAGTGATAAACACAAGGATAATATTTATTACTTGATTATTTATAAACTTGTGGAAACATTAAACAGCCATATGATTGTTTACAAAGAACACAGATCCGGAAAAAAAAATTATGAGTTAAGTTCCCTCTGTCTTTTGGAGGCAGATTTGGGGTACAGTATTGTATTTTGTTACTTGCTTGAGTGATTGACTGTTGGCTTTTGCAAAATGATGATACTATATAATACCAATGAGATTTTTGTGAGCATCCACTATATTAACAAATGAGGAAGGTCCTAACACAGGTCTGGCCTATGGTAGATGGTAAACAAATGTTAATTTCTTGCTTGCTTTATAATAGATGGTAGACATTGCTGCTATTCTCCCACAGCAATCTGATTCCCCTCTGTACAGGAGGAACATAGCACATACTCATTGCTTTTGAAGTTAGGAGAGTCTGTATGTCTTCCTTTGCACAATAATATCTGTGTAAATATGATGGTTGGCAGGAATGACATATGTCACTTCTGGGGAGAAGCATTTAATTGCCAATATTCTACCCTCCTGTTCACAGTTCACCCTGCTAAGGTGATAGTGAAAGAATATGTGTTGATAAAAGTCTTCAAAAGTTTAAAGCTACATGAGCATGGTTATTCTTAAGAATTACTTGGACTTGAAATAATCTTTTGGGTGAGCTAAATATAAATACTTGATATTGTAAGCTGACTATATTTAGGGATTGTTTGTTACCTCAATATAATCTAGTCAATCTTGAATTCATTTACCTAATTCAGTTTTTTCTCCAATATTTCACATATCTCATGGTATATACAACTCACCATTTAGAAAAAAATAAAAAGAGTTTATGATTGTAAAATAAAAAAACATAGGTCTGTAATCTGAGAAAATTTATGCTAAATGTATTTTTTTTCTCTGACACATTTTGTTTAAAAATGACTTAGTACAATTTAAAACATAACTGTTCTAAAATCTGCTTTTTGACTTTTGGATTTGTAACCATACATCAGGACATGTCAGTAGTTCTTGAATAATTATTATGGGTCCTTTATGTGAGAAAATGCCGGGGTCCAACCCCAGCAGATCCAGGGGTTCCCAAAGGTATGGATGGAGTCGGCGAAGAAGGAATGACACGGAGACGGAGTTCAGTTGATCAGCAGCCTAGCCAGGATCTCTAGCCAGGATCTCCAGCCAAGTTCTGGTCTGGATCTCCAGAGAGGTTCTGCTTTGGATCTCCAGCCAGGTTCGGTGTCCATGTTCTCTTGCTAGGTTCTCCAGCCAGGTTCTGTCCAGGTTCTCCAGCCAGGTTCAGTCACCAGGTTCTAGTCAGGTTCTCTTGCCAATTTCTGTAGTCAGGTTCAGTCCAGGACCTTTTGCCATGTTCTCTCACTAGGTTCTGTCTCTAGGTTCTGAGGCCAGTTTCTGTCCAGGAACTTTTGCCATGTTCTCTCCAGCGAAGTTCTTCTGTCTCTAGAGAATGTTCTGTGTAGGTTCTGTGCCTAGGTTCCGTCTCTCTTGGTTCTGTCTGCTAAGTTCTGTGTTCTAAGTTCTGTGTTCTAAGTTCTGTCTCTTGCTGTCTTGTTGCATCTGTATTTATACCAGTTGATTCAATCCTATCAATCTCGATTACAAAGGTTAGGGCGTTTCTTATCTTCATTCCAGGGAGTAAAGATTATGTAGCTTAAGCACGATTGTTCGTAATTAAGAGGTTTTATTCCCTCCCTAACTTCAGGGGAAAATCCCTACCTGGGGAAACAACCTTTCTCAGAGAGGAGACCTCGGTTAAAACACATAGTGCCAAGAAGGTGAGCAAACATATTAAGAACAATATGCCATATATGCCAGGTCCCTTGAAACAGCAAGGATGGACTGGCTCCCGGCAAGAAAAGGGGAAAATTTTGTTTCATGCTTAAGATTTTGGAAATGCAAGTCTTGAAAATGAAATATTGACATGTTTCTATGAAGTTTGAAAATCATTTTAATTGAGTCATAATTTATAGAATTATGTTAACTCAGATCTGAAAAGAATTTGATATATAATTTGTCCCCCAAATCCCATACTGCACCTTGAGAATCTGAGAGCCTACGGTATTCATTAATTGGCTTGCCCAACATTGGGTTCATAGGGACACTCTCCTGCTAAAAATCAACCTCCATGCGCTTTCTGCTTCTTAAGGTATAGGGTCAAAGCTTCTTAGGTTGTATATAAGCTCAGACCACTATGACAACAGACAACCTAATCTCAAAACTCATCATTTCCTGAATACATAGGTTCTTTCCTTCCTTTGCCAATGCATATCTTTACCCCTCTCTAGAATCCCTCCCCCATCTTATCACCCAGACAAACTCCTGCTCAACCTGCAAGATTCAGCTCAAATATAACTTCTCTTGCCCTTATTGCTGCCAAGTGCTGTATTTAAATGATCCTGTTTATGTGAGCCAAACACATTTCGTACTTACTCACATTGCATTGTAGTTCATGATAAATTAGATTTTTGTTTCCAAGTTTTTGTTCTCTGAGATTCTTTATCCCTACTCATTGCCCTGCAATATGCAGTACCTTTCTACAGGAGAAATATATTCTTCTGCTCTGTTGACATTAAGATTGACCATATGAATGTACTTTCTGAGGGTTCCTCTTTTTCAACGATTTAGAATCTGAATAAAATCACTATGATACAGAAAAACAAAGAAAAAAACATTTCTACTCGAAATAAGAATGTTGCACAGACACATACAGAGACAGTAAAATTATGCATGCTATGTTCTGGTCATTTGCAATTTGGAGATAAGTCAAGTGTAAATTTTTTGTTGGGAGTTA
The DNA here is from genome assembly GCF_014108235.1 of Myotis myotis. Lineage (NCBI taxonomy): Eukaryota > Metazoa > Chordata > Mammalia > Chiroptera > Vespertilionidae > Myotis > Myotis myotis. The sequence continues at coordinate 14,602,549 of NW_023416320.1, forward strand.
AAGAACAAGGGGAGTAGGCCTTGGACTTCAAGGTTGAGATAAATTGGGCCCAGTAGAAATCATTAATCTCTTTCTGATCAATCAGAGATGGATTTATGGTGGGTGAGGATTTTTAGGAGTCATCTTCAGAACAAAGAGATATATGGTGGTATTACTAAAAGGCTAAAGGATTCGCATAGTTTTAATGTGCAAAATAAGATATTTTGCATAATTTTTATATTCCACACAAATATACTAGTAAAATGAATAAAATAAAAGCATATAATACACTTCCCATCTTTTTCTAGGAATATTTTGCTGGTTCATTAGCTGGTTTTACTACTCCAGCAGAAACGTATTACAAAACATGAATTTAAAAATAAAGTGTCTTAAATCAGACTTTACTTTTCTAATAAAAAGTATGCGTATTTGTTTTCTTTGTGGAGTTTTCTAAAGTAGTTTATTCTATCTGTGTTTTATTTTTTTAAGTCATGTATTACATTTTTTTTTCCAGGTTGAGGCTTTGTTTGTTTAGAGCAGCTTAAATATCCAAACTAAGTAAAATGTACTCTTCTATTTCTATTTCCTTCACTCATTTCAAAGATTTGAACTTTAATCATTAAGATGTTTGAAATAATGTAGACATGAATCGGTAGCCACTTTGTAGAGATTCTGATCAATTTTCAGTTTTGCAAGTCTCACACTGGGGGGTAGTGCTAAAATATTCTGAGATATAGATGATAGAAATTGGACCAAAGGATGTGTTTGTGGTTAAACCACAAAATCTCATCCATGAGCTTACTTCTTTCTTGTTTAGGGCCGTGCTGAATCAGAATCAAGGCAGTCTGCATGAAGTGTATTGATTTTTATTTTAGGGACTATTGCATGACTTACCAAACTGATAAGAAAAATCATTGGGAAGTGATATAATGTGCTCCTAAGAGTCCACTTGTGAAAATTACATAGATTGGAAGTCAGATCTCACGGTTAGCCAACATTACATCATGTCTCATTGCAAAAGGCATAATAAAAGAATTTCTGGGACTCTGATGAGACTCCACTGGTCATATTTGTAGAGATATTTATCCTGTCACTTTGGAAGGATGTCCTATTTATGTATAGAAATTTATGTAGAAGATGCTCAATTTTTAACTCCTTTCATCTACTTGAAAAATTTTAGTCTCATTACATCGCCATAATTCTTTCTCTAAATGAATAACTCATCCCCTACATATTTGATTATTTCCAAGCCTAATGCTAGTATTTAGTTGGATTTTTCAGAAATTTGTATTTCTTCACAATAGATGGCATGGTTCACTTGTGATTTATTTGTGGATGTATCATTTGATGCAAGCATTTCATGCCTCATTTCCCATAACTATAAGTGTTCATTTTATGGGTTCAAGTTAGACTGTGGGACAAAGAACATTACAATATGAAAAAGCTTGATTTTGAAGATGGAAGATAATGAGGCTGTTTGGTATGTGTATGTATTAAAAACTCATTTGGGAATTTGCTATTGGTATATATCCCTAAATCCGCTATGGGCAATTATAGAATCCTACAATTCTCACATCACATTCAATATCTCTAATTTATTAAGCATAGCTGGTCTCTGAGAATACAAGTAAAATGCAGTAGCATATTGCACCTAATGAAGTAAAAATGCTATAATTAAAACACAACTTTATATTATTGTTGGGTTATTTTCATTGTCCTTATTATACTAAACTCTTCTGTTTACATTATTCTAAAAAGAAATCTGAAAAACGTCAGTGGTATCTTTCTCATTACTAAATTTTACAAATTTATTTGTATTTATACAAACATATAAACAAGCAAATATGTCAGAGTGCTGGACCCCATGTCATGACCTGCCCATGTCACAATTGTACCAGGGCACTGATACAAATTGACAAGTATTAAGCATTATCTCAAAATGGTACCATTTCATGTTATAAAAATTGTTCAAATTATTCTGTGTTAAACTTTAGCATATAATATACAGAAAAGCTAGGAAGTCATTAAATTTAATATAAAAATTTGTTCTAAAATTTCATTTCCTTTCTGTTTTAGTGTGTGTTGATATGGTGCACATAAAATTGTTAATTTTTTAAAATAAATTGCTTTAACCAAGCAAGATGTTTAATCATATGAAACGAAAGGTAACCAACGCAAGAATTATTTCTAAGTCAGTGAACATTTTCTGATGCAGTACTAAGTCCTGAAATTGTTCTTTTCTTGTTAAAAGCCAATTAGTTTATAGTACACACTGCACCTTTTAAAATTCCCTCTACACACACACACACACACACACACACACACATACACACTAACAGCAAGTATGAAGTTTTGTAGATGCCATATTTAGGAATACCAGAATGCCTCATGTTCTAAAAATGTTTACCAATCTATTCAAGTGGCACCCTCTGAAAGTAAAATAAAACAAAAAACTAAAGCAATAAACAATGTAATTACCACTACATAAATGACTTAATGATAATTCTCTACAGTACCCATGGAGAGCTAAGAGTTCTTGGCTAACTGTCAATCAGCATTGATGGGAGCACTTGACCAGATCCGTGTGGGAGGTGGACTGGCCAGGGACACAGAAGACAATCAGGGAAGAATAAAACTGTAGGTTTATAATGAAAGATGGACTATGATAACTATCTCCTTGAATGCCCCTGACTAGGGATTCACTCATACCTTAATGAGGAGGGATTATAACATAATATGTAAAAACCACTCTTGTTCTACCAACAAATGATTTATGAGCAGTTATGACGCACTGATTATGAACATTGCTTTGATATCAGTGAAGCTGGAGTTTAATTTTGATCTTGCTATTTATAGTTAACTTGAGTACCTACAGTACCTTTGCACCTCCCTTTTCTTATTGATTAACTGGCAATAACAACATAAACCAGCCCAGTAGGGCTCATGAGCTTTAACCCAGCTAATAAGGGACAGAGCACCTGAACTTGGTGCTTCAAATGTTCCTAATAGTGCTAGCTACTTTACCTTAAGAGCCAAGCTGTTCAGCAAACTGTTTATAATACACTAGAAGCCCAGCGCACGAAATCGCACAGCCCCTCCCACCCGCACATGCCTTGCCATGCACGCAGCCTCCTGGTAACTGGTTTTTGGTCATTACGGTGTCACAACCACTGGGTTTTCATTATATAGATGACATGAATCTATTACAGGATGTTGTGTTTATTTATTAACTAATCTTTTTTTTTCAATTTGTGTAGATTTTGTTCTATTATGAGGCCTTAAATTAAACGAACTTCATGTATTTTTTAAAGAGTGGTAGCTGAACTGGATGGAAATAGATAGTAGCATAACACCCTACTTCCTAAATGTCCACAGGGAAGGCTCCACTTCCTCAGGCATACTTTTAATATGCCACCAAATTGTAGGAAATACGCCTGTAGAATCGATAAAGCCAGGAGTTTGTCTTCTGCGCACCATGAGCAAATCAATCCAGGTTGGAATTGTGTGGATATTCTTTATACCTCATATTTCTTGTTGATTATATTTTATAAAGCATTTAAATGTAGCCCTAAACTTATTGCTATTACAGGCAATTATATAATTGAACTGTCTTATATGTTTCAGGGTTGTCTTTTGTTTTGTTTTTTTTAAGACAGAGGACAGAGCAGGATAAAAGGCCCACAGTCAACCTTCTAACAATTTTCGTAAACCAAAACAGAGATGGAAATGGCTGTAGTCCAAACTCATCACACGGGAGATCACACAGATGGGGAGATAAGGAGTTGCCCATGTGAGCCTCTTGACAATGCTCAGCATTTTATTCCAGAATCTCAGGTAAGCCACCTGCGTGCTGATGACATCACGAAAATAAAGGCCAAGGGCTGATGACTGGATGGGTGCTCTTTATTATCGTATATCAGGTGTCACCTGTAATTTCATGTCTCTGGCAATACGACAGAGCGCATCTGTCATCTAACCATGGATCTTAGTCAATTTTCTCTGCTCATTGGAAACAAGGTCTTATACAGTGCGGGAGTAGTAGGAGCCAGCCCATCTTCTGAGACTGGCTGTGAAATACATAGAACAACAGTTAAAGAAAACAAGCTGATATTTCCACACAGTGCCAGCAAAGGAAATACCCTGTTTCTCTGTAGTTCTAATGTAGAAAACGCTCACCGGTTCAGATCCATGGGGATGTTGTTGAAGGACCCCAGTGTGGAGCCCGGACAGTCAACAAAGCAGAGAGCTTTGAGCATGGGGTGCATGAGAACAAGGCCCTTGAGACGTGCGCAGAGGCATCCCTCTTAACATGGCCTTGGAGCAACATAGATACTTTCTAAGGATTCTGGGTGATTCACTTTCTGTGAACAAGGTTTTTTAAAAAAGATAAAACTCATCGTGTAAATACAAATATCATTTCCCATTCACTTTCATTCCACATAGAAAGATGAAGAATAGGGCTCCTCAGTGACCCAAACCTTCTCTGGTCCCCACAGAGCCTCCTTTAATAAGCATGTGTCTATATATTCAAAGGGAAAAGGCCAAGCTATAGAGTTTGTGAAATTGTAGAGATTCTGGGAATGTTCAACTGCTGGCTAATTTGAAAGGAAAAATCAGGAGTAAACTTAGGATGATTCTGTAGAACAAAAGAAAAATCTGTACAAGAAAGGTGCTTTGTAGCCTTCTGAACACAAAGGACTAACAATAAAAAGAACCACTGGAATTAATCAGGATGGTTTTTTCCTATCATTTTAGATTTGGAATGCCATTAGAATGAGAACACATTTTATTAGGGACAGAGTTGGCTTGTGTATAAAAGTGTGGGGATGGGAGGGAGCTTTGTTTGTTAGCAGTAAATAACGAGCCCTAGTTCAGGGCAGGAAAGTGTTTCCACCACAGCCACCGTGGAGATCCAGAAGGCTCTCCCTTTATTAGTGTTACACGCCAAAATGCAGGAGGAGGTCGTGATTCGTCTGGATCGGATGAAGACTCTAGAGTGGTGTCTGGATTTCTTCACAGTACTGGGTAAGCTGGAGGACTTATTGCCAAGTTTTGGTCCAGTGGATAAAAACACATTCTGGTTAAAAGCAAATTCAGAATATACAGGGCGCATCTCAATTCTGAACTGAAGTAGACAATCGGGGAGTTGGTATTTCAATTCCATCACAGTAGGCTCGATTCTCTAAGAAGTTTTAAGTCTCTTTCAAAGTCAATTACCAGGCAGGGTTTCCAGACCCTCCGTTTGCCATAATTATATTTGAACTTGCTGCTGGGTGACTGGAGGGCTGTCTGAACAGACTTAGATGGAGAAATCCAAAGCAGAGAGAAAGGCAAGGCGAGGGCCACCAAAGGTCAAAGGGGCCCCAGTCTCACTAAGGTTTGGTTTCTAAAAGCTACATGACCATGAAAAGTAAATCAGGGAATGCCGGATGCAAAGCGCCATAGTAAAACATCCGGACTGAGAGAAACCAATGCTGCAGAGACAGGAAAATAATGGACTATTCATTATGGAGATATATTTTTCATAATTATTAGCAGCCAATCGATCTGGACCAGACTGACTATTTTCACTGTTAACAATTTTGCTCTTAACGATGATTTTATTTTGCATAATATTAAATGTTTTCCACATGCCACTTGCCCTTCTTTCATTTTCACAGGCCTAACCATGGCCTTGATACATGAATGTCGTGATTAAGGGCACATTTTCCTGACTATTGAAATAGATTCTCTTTTACCTAAAAAAATTCTTTTTGCCACGCGGTGTGCTGGGGATAATAGAAGAGGCGGCAAATATAATTTGTTCTCATACTACAGGACCCATGCCTGAACCATCACAAGTGAAAAGTTTTGGATTCTTCATATGTGCATTCTCAAAACCATGGTTGCCCAAGTTTCTAGAGCAGTGATGGCGAACCTTTTGAGCTCGGCCTGTCAGCATTTTGAAAAACCCTAACTTAACTCTGGTGCCGGGTCACATATAGAAATTTTTTGATATTTGCAACCATAGTAAAACAAAGATTTATATTTTTTATGTTTATTTTATATATTTAAATGCCATTTAACAAAGAAAAATCAACCAAAAAATGAGTTCGCCTGTCACCTCTGACACACGTGTCATAGGTTCGCCATCACTGTTCTAGAGCATACACGTGTAATACATGTGATCTTGCTACATCGTGTATATAAAAGGAATTTCCCAACCCCCAGCCTAAACAGAGAAAGCAATAGGTAATTTTTCACCAATGATAGCAAAACCAATAGTGACAATGCAACTGTAAACTGAGGTGCTCATAGTGGCATGCCTTCTAAGAGAGCCTTCCAGCAAGATTGAGGCTTAGTTCCCTCTGTAGCCTAGGCCTGGTCCCAGCAACACAGGCCATGGTGCTCCTGGCCAGTCACCTTAGCAGGCCCCTCCCTCCCGGCTGCTGTGCTCCACAGAGCACCTCTCCCAGGGTGGGACCACAGAGCGCAGGTCCACAGACCAGTCCTTTCCTCTCCCCATTGTCTGCTGCTCCTATTTCTGGTTACTGTCCCCACAGCCAAGATCCCTGCTACTGGACACGATCAAGGAAACTTGCCTTGTTCTCTCTTTCTAAACTCCCAGGATGATGGCATCAACTTTTCCAGGCTGGGGGAGAATAGGGAAACCTATTCAGCAGGGGTCACCATGTCTATGCCCCAAAGGGGACGATTTCCTGCACAGAGCTGGGGCCCGTTCTGCCTGGTTACGGGAAGCCCAGTCCAAAAGCTTATAGGCCCCGCTTTGCCAGGGGATGGAGTTTAGTCTCCCCCGCTACTTTCAGCTCTCTCTGCTTCCCTCCACTCAGGATGAGCTTCCAACGTTGGTTTTGCAGGGCAAGGCTTCTCCCACGGTGTATGTGGGATTTGACCTGCTATCCACCCCTGAAGGGAGGGAGAGAGAAAGAGACTTTTATAGACTCAAACACAGTGAAGGCCATTGTTTCCCTCTGCCATCCAAAGAGCATTGACCTTTAAAGCGGGTGCCACTTCCAGCTGCAAATAATTTGTGTTCACCAAGCAGAAGATGGTACTTGGCTGGTGTCTCTTTCTCCTCTGTTTTTCTCTGCAGTTGTGAGATGGAATTTAAGAGGTGTCCTTTGACTGCTACCTTAGCAAGAATGTTATATTGGTTAATTAGCTTTGGCACTGCCTGGTTTAATACTATAAACAGAGTGAATACTTTTAAAAGTATTAACATTTATTCATATTACAAAATAATGTATTTTGTCATTTTATTGTATGAAATGAAATAGAAACAAAACACACACACACACACACACACACACACACACACACACACACACAAGTCCTATATATTGTTGTGGCACCCATGAATAAGAGCCTGTGTATTTTAGCCCAGAAATTTTACTTTTAGAAATTTATCCTACAGGTATACTCGCCTAAGTGGACATAGATAACATGTTAATGAGTGTTCATTGCCATACAGGATACATAAAAATGGAATATTATGCAGCCTAATGGGTAATATAAGATAGGTCTATAGATCTACATGTGCCTACATAGACAGAAGTTTCAGAAGTATTATTTGCAAAAAGCCAATTGCAGAGCGTGGAATATGTCATGATTCCATTCCTGTAAGAAAAGTATTAACATATATACACTTGTATGTGCATGGAATGTTTCTAAAATCATACATACTAGGATGCATTTTTAACATTTCTCTGAGTGGTACTGGCCAAATGGAGAAGACTACGTTTACTTTTATTTCTATTGTTTAAATATTTTACCACGAGTTGGTGCAATCTTATAATAAAATTAATCCAATGAAGGCATAATAATCTTTTGTTGTTTCTGTTAATCCTCACCTGAGGATATTTTCTTCCATTGATTTTTAGAGAGAATGGAAGGGAGGGAGGGAGAGAAAGAGAGAGTGGCATAGGCGTGAGGGCCAGGAATGGAATCTGCAACCCACGTACATGCTCTTGACCAGGAACCAAACATGTGACCCTTTGGTCCATAGGCCAACACTCTAACCACTGAGCAACGAGAGAGAATTTTCTTTAATCAAGAACACAGGTGGCCTAGCTGGTTTGGCTCAGTGGATAGAGCATCAGCCTGTGGATGTTTCTATCTCTCTCTCCCTCTCCTTTCCTCTCTGAAATCAGTAATATATGTATGTATGTATGTATGTATGTATGTATGTATGTATACACATACATACATACACACACACACACATACACACATATATATATGAAAAAAACAGCAACAACACAGGGGTTTCAGAAATATGTAATCAAGTGCACCAGTGATCCAAAGTCCCATTGTAGGAAAAATGTTTGTTTTCCTCTCCACATCTCTCAAAAACATACAAAAATATTTTAAAAGATAAAGGAAGAATTTTTTTCAATTATAATCCTTATCTCTCGCATTACTCAGTCCTCCCTTAAAACTGCCAAAAGGATCTCTTCAAACAACATAATGTCCTCATCAGGCCTAAGAGAAGGTAAATAAAAGCTGCAGCAGGCACTTGCCAGTGGCTGAAGGACAATGAAAGCAAATACGTCTCTGTCTCATACAGCACCCCTTGTTATTTTTACGGATCTGTTACACCCTTGGGTTTCCTGAATCAGGACAAGATGGTCTCCAGGGGAGCTTCAGATTTGGGGGGAATGGGTAGAAAATCTGGGATGATAACATGCTTCCCATCATTTTCCTCAGGGACAAAAATTTGTCTAAGGTCCGAATCTGAGTCTAGAAATAAAAGAAACCCATAAATGCATGTGTTCTTTTTTAACCACCTGCACATTATTTCTTCTATTTTTTTGGTCCTTTTCTGCTGCTACCCTGAACGTAATCCTGTGTTAAGCCATTAACAACTTGCAAGTAAAGGGAGACAAAGTAGAAAATCCACTTTCCAATTAATATTCCTAGTAATTGTAATGTAATTTGGGTGCTTCTAGCAAATGGGGACCATAATCACAAAGATTAAGGAGGGTTACCAAAGGTGGAAATTCCAGATGCTGGCAAGATTCCCAATCTCCAGGTTACAGTGAAAACAGCAGGAAAATATGGAAGTAAATACGATAATTAATAGAAGGGTCATATCCAGTGTCCTCTTTTGAATTTATTTTTGAAATGTGATAAACTTCTAAATATGTCCTTAGTATTTAAAAGAGAATTCAGTCAGCAGACAAGTTTATTAAACATTTCCTCTATCCCACAGTGAGCGAGGTGGGCAGAAATGCTGGGTAAGTAAGAACAGAGCCCTGTCCCCTAACCTCAGGTTACTTATAATCTATTCAGGGAATGAACACCAATATATGTTAAATAATAGCAGTAAAGACAATAAGCTGATTAAAACATTAAATTGGGTTTAAAAAACAATCTCCTTATGTGAGGACCTTGTCTCATCTAACACAAAACTTGGAATGGCACAGAATATGTGAATGATATTTGTTTGGACAAATGAATGATAAAAGAGTAGAAAAATAATGAAGGTTGGGGAATGAACTGTTATTAGAAGTGAATTTTTTAAACAGGAATAAGTTAGCAGATGAGGACAGAAACACATTTCCAGTAAACGATCCCAAATTAGCAGACATGGGTTCACAGGAGTAAAGACCAGCCTGATTCTAATGAAGCTGTGTTCATATTGATTTAACAAAATATCATAGTGATACCATTGTAATTAGCTAGCTATTAATAATAGGAAAGGAGCAAAAGGGAGGCCAAACATTATAGGTATGTCATTTGGGCAGCTTCACCAGGAAGCTGCAATTTCACACTCCCCAGGGAACCACAGGCTCATTCCCTGCAGAACACTGGAGGAAGGAGGCCAGCAAAGGAGAGATAGACACATGCCCAGTGAAGCTGGGGTGACATAGGGAAGGTACTTGCCTGTCAGTCAAACCTGGGGACAGATATGGTTAACCAGATGGCCAGGGCCACTGCAAGCCCATGAAAAGTTGGGAATACATAATCTCTTAAACAAAGTAATGTGCTCTCTTTGCTCTTGGCTATTGGCTCTTGACTCATGGGGCTCTCTTGTTCCTGCTTCCTCGTATTCACCTGTGTTTCCTCCATAGCCACATGGCTCTATGGTCCCCACATGCAATGGACTGCAGTGGGGAACACAGCTAAGCTACCCTGATGCTTGATTGGACACTCTCTCTCTATATATATATATTGCAAAGTGTCCCCTCAGAAGTTCGACCGGGAGACTGGGGGTTCGATCGCTCACTATGATGTGTGCTGACCATCAGGGGGCAGCGGGGAACATGGCAGGTAACCAGCGGCAGTGGCGAGGTGCTGAGGGAATGAGGGAAGGGTCGATGGGAAGGCGGGAGGGGGGGGGCGGGGGGGGGAAGGTGGAGGGGAATTGCACAGTGGCAGCACGTGGGTGGCAAGGGAAGGAGGAGGCAGGGAGGTGGGAAGGCTGGGAGGTTTGGAGGTGGGGAGGTGGGGAACCTGATTGGCCCTAATCACCAGCCAGGCCTAGGGACCCTACCCATTCACAAATTTCATGCAGCAGGCCTCTAGTATTGAATGAAACTCTGGATACTGACTCTGATTGTAGTCCCATTGAAGCCACAGCTATACTTCTTCCTTGGCAGGACAAGGGGAAATGGTACGTACCTTGGAAACTCAGGGATGTAATGCCACAGAAATGAAAAAATACTCCTTCTCCCATGTGAGTCTCAGAAAATTCTTTTTCTTGGGATATCGAAAGAATTCCACTCCCACTAGCACCATGTGGGGACAAGGACCCCCACTTCCACCAGTAACAATACCATGGATCAGAGGTTGCACTAGGTGCTGATTGTATAGAAATTACCAAAGAAAACCCATTTGATGCAAGATCTGGTTTAAATGTATGTGCATTTATCAGTCAACAAATTTTGCTGAAATCACTTACTGTAATTTGAGAATGCTTCCATTTCTTCATCTCTAAACTGTTGAATATTAAAAGAGAAAAAAAAAAAGAACCTCCACAGTCAATATCCCAGAGTTTGCCCATATGATAGCTAACTTTAGTCTATAAAATTATTTTGAAAAACTATATAGAGAAGCGACATTCCAGGGAAAGGAATAAATAGAATAGAATTAATCTAATAGATTAGAAACACACCATCTAAAGTGATGACTCCCCTGCACCCTCACAAGTAAACAATGTGAGACGGCTAAAGTACATGGTCAGTCAGAGGCAATGCCACAGTCTACAGACTCACAGGCCAATGTTTCCAACTGTGTCTGTTCATGCTTGTTAGTCCCTGTGCCTGGCACTAGCAGGTACTCGGGAACATGTGGCATTATCACAATATTGGTGGTGTTAAGGGAAAGACATAGCAAATTAGGAAAATTTGCATATGGGCCTAATACTCCAGATTATCAGCACGCTTGTGTTGTTGTTAAAATAAAATACTCTCCAACTGTTCCATAGTTCTTTTGAATTACTGCTGAAGGAAAGTATATTATGTGGGCAGCTTTTAAGTCCAACTAGCATAGTGATCGTGATTTGTTCCATTTTAAAGCTGAGGTCGAAGTAGCAGGGAATGTCCTATATTGAAAATATTAATTTACAAAAGCAGAGCTTGTTTTAAATTAATCTTTTTCCTTACCCATTTACTAATTATTTGGGGGGAGGGGGTACTTGAAATGTAGTGTGATTATTTTTTTTTTCCTTCATATCATCCTCAAAGCCAAGTATGACTTAAGGTTTCAATAACTTCAAAAGTAATGGATTTCTCTTCACGTCTATGTAAGCCCCAGGTGTATTTTCCTGACCTCTCTCTTGTGTCCATCTTCAAAATGACTAAGGCTTTAAAAAATACAACAGGAAGAGAAATTGATCTGAATCCTATGAAATCCACTTTACTTCAAATCTGTACGTCTTTATGGTAGACCAGTTCAACAAGACACATTTAGCCTTACATCTGGAACACAATTTAATACGGTGGCACATTATTGACCAGAGTTGTGTCATCAACAGCTTCAGCAATTTGGATTTCAATGCATGGAAATAAATGTGCGACAAAGGTTTAATAGCATGGCCGGATGTACTTCTTTGTAGATCTCTGGAACATAAGCATGGTAGCTTTTTCTGCTGCCCTTTTTGCTTTGCTCTCAACCAAAAAAAAAGAAAAAGAAAAAAAAGGACTGCAAGTTAATTAGTGATTTTTATTTTTTTCTATTTAGGGCAGTCACGATACAAAAGGCTTGGTCTCAATACTGACCAGGGCTTTTGTGAGTCATTCTGAATCGTTAGTAGGTGCACAGTTCTTTCTTGGCAAGTGTGGAAAAAAGGACAAGGATGCTCAGATGCGGGGTGTATGTACTCCTCTGCATGATACAATTTTTTCCCTCTTATTATGACTTCCAAAATTATTAAAAAACTGACTTACAAGATAAAGTCTCTGAATGCCCCGCCATCTTCCACTGTAGGCAAAACTATGAAAATGTACACTATTTCTCCTCATCACTTTGTCTCCCCAAATCTGAGAGATCTGGCATTTTAAAAATGAAGGGTTTTGCTTCTAATTCTGGAATCTGGTTCAAAGTTGATGTTAAATAAATATAAATGGAGAAACTGCTCTACTCAATAATCTTGTAGTGGTAGGTAGATATTACTTTACTTTGGTGAAAATAGTTTATGTGCTTTTTACCTTTGAATCAAGCATTATTTTAGATTTCGGAGAGTTTTTTAATAATAGTATTTAAAATGTCCTGCATTTTGAATATCATTTAATTATAATTTGCTTCCTTGGGGAGTATGTCATCATGTGATTTAATTTTGTATATACCCTAAGGGGAGCATATTGCAATTATAAAATATTTTCTCCAGAAACAATAAGGGTTTAATGAAATGATTTATTTCAGGATGCTATTATAAAGTGGCTTATTCAACTGGAATTTGAATGCAACTGAGTTTGAAAATATAGTATAAGTCCTCCAAAATGGATGAAAGATGACCATATGTGCTTTTGTGCTCAGACCCCCAAACCATATTCACCTATCTTTTCAGTCTTTACATAATACTTCAATCATTATATCTTGAGGGGGGAAAAAAACTTAGAAAGCTGAGAGCTATGAAACATTTATATTATTATCTTTTCAAAAAGTTCATTTTTGGACTCGTATCATTTGGATAGGGATTAACTTAATCAGAGGTTTTGAATCTTCTTTAATTTTTTATCTCTTCTTTAAAAAATATGTCTGAATCTTTAAAAGACCTAAACCTGTAGTCACAAAGCACCGCTTCAAAAAAAGGGGGAAAAAAAACAGGGAAAGTTTTTGCAGCCGCCACCGGCTGTAAGGGAGATAGTGCAGGCAGCAGATTTGTGACAGAGTGGAGCATGAAACCCATCAGCTGATGAGTGAAAATCCCTGGTTTCTAATTAATCGAGGTACACAGGCCAAGGGATGAAGAGGATCAGGGAAATGAAATCAGGAAAGAGATACCATCAGTCATTTCTGCGGCCCATTGTCATACTTCAGAATCTGCTGTAATGAATCACTCAGGCATTCCACAGATACATTCAAATGGTGAAGAAAATTCATTGTCCGGTGAAGAGCGTCTGATAAAAATCTTTCTTTCCCCCCCTCTTTGTCAGAAGCCTATGATCAGAAAAGGAAACCCAGACAGCACAACAGGTGTGCTGTTTGCAAGCCTGGTGAAATCTGCAAATGAACCAAGTATGGAAGAATTTATGTACTAATTTCCCCACCCTCCCCCCCCAAAAAAAAAAAACCCATGTATGGGGAGGGTGGTGGGACATTGCATCCAGTGAAGGAAGCTTGTCATCGAAAAGGAGTGCACATGGTATCCTAGTAAGAGAAGCAAAAAGCGAGCCCTGGCCTGCAGTTGAGAAATGCATATTCCTGCAACATCTTAACCGGGGAAGGGAGAGGAGACACAGGGACATGTAGCAATATTTAATTTAATTTCCAGAGACATTTCCTTTGAAGGAATCTGCCCAGTGAAGAAAGCATTATGCATGACATCCTGGCTCTGATCGGAAAGGAAAAATCTCATCCTCAAAGTCAGCCGGCTGCTCTTGGGCCCCCGGTTTCTGGGGCTTCCTAGAGCAAGGGTTGCCTTTAAAGTCAGTGAGACTTGCCGGTGATGAATGCTCATTTCAGCCTGAAGGTTTTGTTCAAAGGTTTCCTAATTCGGGACTGCATTCCTCCTGGGTTAGAGCTCACTTTTCTGGTGGTCATGCATTTTAATGGAGAAAATATTCATCGGGGAACCCAAGACACAGATTCTGTGCATTTCAACTCTGCAGCAACTTTGTGACCATGAATAATTCCTTGTAGCAGCTCCAAGTGCTGCGCGACATTAGGTGACATGCAGAGATAATTGTTTTCAAATAATCAGGTGCTGTACTGAGACATATAAGGATGTCTGATTCATTTTAAATTTAATTACTATAATATAGGGTTTCGCTGTCTATAGTATCAATCACCAAGACACTTCGGCGTTGATAATATTAAAATTGCAACAATAATGAGAATCCTACTTCATGATGAAAATAATTTTAATCACGGGTAGATTACAAATCCATTTACAGTTACGGTTACTGAGAATTCTATTATCTACCGTCTCTTGTAAAAGATGTTAAGACATGTTTTCAGGAAGTATAAAAGATTATAGAAGTATGCTGCTTCTATAAAATCCCAAGCACAGCTTTTCAGAAAACCCGGGGAAAGCTTCCGACTGTCAAGACCTGTGGGATGGAATGGAGAGGAGGTAGGCGTAGGCACAAAGCCTTTTGTCTTGGGCGCTCCTGTTGGCTTTATTCTTTCAGTCAAAATTATTTTTGAGAACCTACAATGTAAGAGGCACTGGGCTAGGTGCTGGGGATGAAGCAGAAAATAAGCAATGTGGTACCCCTGCCCTCATGGTGCTCACAGTCTAGCCATGAAAATGGTTTGGATTGAAAATGGATTCAAATGGAGACCAATGAATGCTCCTGGGCAATGACTGATCCTCAGCTCTGGCTGCACATGAAAATCACCTGGGAAGTTAAAATATATACACAGGTCTCTCTCTCTCTCTCTCTCTCCATATCTGTATGTGTATACTAGTATATTTCCAGGCCCCATATCTAGAATTTTGGTCGGGGTTGGGGCTCAGGCATAAGTATTTTCAGAGGCTCCCTAGGGGATTCTAATGTGCATCCTGGCTTATGTGCATCTAAAGAACCACCTCCACCTCTCTGGACATGAACTGGGATGATTCTCTGTGCACCTGGTAACCTTCTGGGAAGTAACTACCTAGTGTCTGACTGAATTAAACCAGCTCTTTATATTCTGATCCTATAAGAATGGGAGTTCTTCATGAGCCTGAAAGCCCAGTAATTTATTTTGTAGATAATCTATAACTTCACATAACCTTTATGATCACCTTTGGTAGTTGTGACCTCATCTCCCGTTTTTGTATCAAAAATAATCAATAAGGCCTGGTAATCAGGCCAAATAAGATAATTTGCTCATTGCTGCTCATTTACACTAAGAGGAAGGTTTTATTACACCAGTGCATGTTGAAGAGGTTAAGTCAAAGAGATACTAAATGTGTTTGAGGCACGGAATGGTAGAAAGGTAATGGACTGCCAGACTAAGCAGCTGTGTTTCCCTATCTGGGTGGCTGTGGTCCAAAATCACTGGTAAACTTTGCTTTGCTCCAAAGAATCTGTGGTCTCTAATTTATGCATTTGGACATTTCTTGGTGTAGGGATGCCCACTTGAGTGACTTTCTAAATGTTTCTGTTTATATATTTAATTGACATATGATCCATTGTGTGTATACATTGATAAAACGACTAGACATTAAAAGAAATCATAACTTCTACTGTCACAAATTAGAATTTTCTTTACCCTATATATTTTTTTTATTCTCTTGAGCCTTCTTATTTAGGATTGTCTTTCTTTTCTCTACCTTTCCTCACCCAAACCTTGAACCCCACCCCACTTGAGTATTTTTTTCTTACTTTATTTTTCCTTCCTTCTCTCAGGAGCTAACAAAGTCAATAATCACAAATATCTCCCAACATTCAATTGATCCCTTTACTTGGTCTTTGTTTTCGATAATACTCATATATAAGAGAGAAAGAGAGAGAGAGATTGAGAGAGAGAGAATATGCATAGAAATGGAAATAGACATGGAAATAATTAGTTTAAAAAATCAGTCTATTACCATCACTGTCACTTACAGCATTCCCACAAGCGTGTAAACTGCGCCCCACACTGGTTCCCTGCTTTGGTGGGACTCTATGAATAAATTACATTTCCAGAGTCTGCCAGCTTTCCAATTCCAGCTTTCTGCACTTTGCAACACTGTTTTTCCTTCATATGTTGCATAATTTTTGCTTTTCCCTGTTTGTTTGTTTTTCCATCTTTGTGTTTCTCTAGCTCAGCAATAACTTTTGCAGGAAGAAATGGCCTCTCACATGGCCAGGGCTCCTTGGCACTTATGCCTTTAATTAGGTCAAATAATTTGGATGATGATTAAAGGAGCAAAACCTACTTTGATGGCATTCAGTCAGAATATTGATTAACATATGTGTCTGCATCCTCATTTTCAGAATTGGAAAATACAGAGATACAAGTGTGAGATTAAATTTTATTTTCTTTAAAGCAATAAACTAGGTTCATTATGGTCTTTTTTTGGCAATCAGAGAAATACGAAGCATAAGCTTACAGATTTTCCAGTAACAATACAGAATTGTGAATTCTGATTCGGAGACACAAACACAGCAATCATTAGCGATTTGGGCTTGAATTTATAAAATGAATTGGCAAAGGTAATCGAAAGAAAAAGTTGTAAATAAGTGAAATCATTGGAGAAGATTAACACACCCATTCCACAGCCCACCATTTTAATCCAGTCCCTTTGCAAAATGAAAGCTATTTGGACAGATCTCATCGGAAAAACAAAACTGACCAGATAGCCCACAGGTGATCAGTTCCAAAGCCTTCCCCCAGAGCCAGCCCTTCAAATATTTATCACATATGTATGTATGTTTGCTTGGATCATGATAAGGTACCAGTTTGGGATTTTTGGACACTGAGCTAAAATGTCACCTGAGACCATCTGACTTGGACTGGGTTCAGAAGCAACGTGCCTTGAGAGGCCAAAAGAGAAAAGAGAGGGTGAGAGGGAGAGCAAGCAGGCATGGGCAGCCCATGTTGCCAGCTCCAATATCCCAGTGCAATTACTTTGTGGCCATCCACTCCTTTCCTGCACAGGAGATAGGGCTATAAGTGCATGTTATTTTTTAATTACAAGGGGGGGTAGAAAAAATCCTGATGATGGGCTGGAAGGTGCCATTGCATTGTTATTTTTTCCTCTCCCTTCGTTTGCTGATTATGTGAGCCGGGCTCCTTTGCTAGCCGATGATAAGCAGAATTTCCATGTTCTCTGCATAATTAATCCATCTCTGCCTCTCTTCATGCCAACTCGCCCGTTATCGCCGGCACATGCCTGAATTGCAAAAGAATCTGCTCTTCAATTGGAACTTATTGATATTCTAAGAAAAAAAAAAAGAGAGAGAGAAGGGGGAAAAAACTGAAAATCCTTAAGTTTAAGCCGCAGATTTTTAAATGGATTAATTTCGCTGCAATCGCAGCCATCTAAGGCGGGAAGGCAGGCAGAGCAAATTGAAAGCGTCTCCATGTTTGCAGAATGGGGTCCAGGACGCTGAAATGTACTGGCACAGCTCGCTTTTAAAGTCAGAAAATTACCATTCATTTACATCACATGAAATACTTTTTTATGCTAGAAATATTCAAGAGACGTCCTTTAAATGCCTGCTAATGCTTGATAACATTTCTAACTTTCAACGTTTTGCTAGACTTTGATATGACATGATAGGAATGCCTTCCAGTAGAGAATATTATATCTCTCTTTATCACATATAAGATTACATCATCTTTTTCTTAATCATCCCCAAGTAGTTTTTAAACAATGAAGTCTGTCAATGGTTATGTAGGATTTTGTGTGCTGATGGAAGTCAAGGTTAGTCATTTATTTTTTGTCTACCTACATATGAAATGTTTGTTTTTGCTTCATTTTTCCTCTTCAAATACCTAGAGACCTTGAACAGAAATAAGAATTCAAAAATAATTTTAATTTCCCAGTAGTCGTTGTTTTGACTATTTTCTCAGACTTATTTTTGAGAGATCTCTTCTCACTTTAACGTGTAAATAGTCACACTTTGGAATCTCCTTTGGCTTCGAAAAGATTTAGGAGTTGAAGTCATTCTACAAAGTGTACAGTTCAAGAATCACAAATGCATTAACTTCCAGTCCCAGGATGCTTGCAATTTCCAAACAAAGTGACAGAACCTTGCTTCATTGTTGATGTTTTAAGTTTTTGATCTTTAAATCTGTTGTATGCTAATTCCCTGACTCCTGAAATGGAACACTTGCTGGGACTGAGGTCCCCTTAATGCTCTAGGTTAGCTTCAGCAATGCTTTCTCCCTGCGTTTAGATGCTCACATACCTGCAGTTTGTGCTGGTCGGCCTGACAAGGCTGATGTGTTCTTTTAGCTTGGAGAGAACAGTTGTTAATATCAACCAGCAAGAAAATGGGAATTGGAATATCTAAAAATACTCACCAGTAAGTAGGTCCTATGCATTTTTAATTTAGTAGAGCCTCACCAGGCAAAATAATAACAATCATAATTTTAAGAGTATAACTGAGTTGAACACTACATTTCCTATGGAAAATGAGACAGTGAGCAGTGATATTCTTTGGAGATCATTGTTTCTGTTATGAAATAAGGATCTTCATAACTACAAGCTAACTTAACATAATATATTGGCATTGGGGTACAAAGGTCTGAATTGTTAATGAGTGATATAAATATTGACATTGTAGTTTTTCCTTAGAAGTAACCCAAAATGAATAAAGAGGTAAAAAAAACACGTTTAAGAGAAAAATGATTTTATAGCCATAGAAAAACAATGAATATATTGATGATTACAATAAACATAAGAACAGTTCAATGGCACAATGTAACTTAATCATCTTAATTGTAAAATCCCATATATTTATTAGGCTACCTAAAGGTTGGAAATAGAGGAAGCTTTTAGTTGCACATTGAGTAATTTTGTATAGTCAGCTAAACACTTTAAAGCAATTTTAAAAATGAAATGAAAAATGACTCTTCTTAAAATAGATGTAGCAAAAACATTTCAACCATAAATAACAATTTCACTGACCTTGTATACGCAACCCTTTCATTTAGAGGCATGAATTAAAAAGGACTTCAAAATTGCAGGTGTATCTGGGGAGAGGAAACTTCTGGGCATTCTGTTTTGAAATAAATTTTTTTATTTAAAACTCATCCTATAGTAGGCATTTAGTTCATATTTTGAACACCCTACATAGAGTAGTTATAAGTATACTGATGGGAATCTATGTTTCTGTAAAAATTATATTTAATATTACTACTCTGAAATCATTCCAATTTTTCCATATATAACTAATAGTTACAACTTAGTTCACATAGTTTAACAATTTTTGTGAAATATGTGTTATGCTGGCTTTATTGTTATATTCTCAATTCACTGGATATTTTAAGTGAGTTTGAGGTATCACATTCCTAATTATTAGCACGTGTGCAGATCTGAACACGAGTGAAGCAAATGGTTTCGAGGTGCTCAGTGTCAGATGACAGGCTAAATCAAATAGCAGTGATGCACTATGAAGTGCTAACTGCAAATATGATATGAATTAGCCATTTCACTGAAAAAACTAAGACACTGACATGGATTCATAAATGATGAACTGACTTATAATAGAAACAATTGAATGTGTTTTTTTTCTCCTTTTAAATTTGAGGATGCATTGAAAAGTGAGGAAGGCTATTACAAATGATTTTCTTGGTGTCAAAAATTGCTAAATTGTCCTCTTTTTTTGGCATTAGGGAAATGAGTGACAGCCCTTTATTTGTATTGTGCATGCTGGATGGATCCCTTTATCCTCTCCTTTTCTTTGTAGTTGAATGGAATGGAACTAGTTACCACCTTTGACTTAGCTTTTTGCTCATCAGATACCTCCATCTTCTAAAACATAAACTCTCCTTTGCTTATTCCAAAGAGTCAAAACGTATCAATTACATCTTCCTCACAGATGTAAGAGCATCATGCACGTCTTCAAAAGTGACGTATCTAATGATTCTTTTGTTGATTCTTTGCCTTTTCTTATTCTAACTCCTGGGGGTTTAAACTCACTCAGTGCTGGGAAAAACTTAATATACTTAAACACCTTTCCCTTTCCTGTTCAACCTTCTCACATCAGGTGGTTCCTGTGATAGGAACAAGGTTCAAAGAGTCTTTAGTTTCTCATTTTTTGTACCCAAACTCTTCAATGCGATTGTTCCTCTCCTCAGCTTCTCATAAGAATCACCGTGGGGCCCTGACCGGTTTGGCTCAGTGAATAGAGTGTTGGCCTGCGGACAGAATGGTCCCAGGTTCAATTCCGGTCAAGGGCACGTACATTGGTTGCGGGCACATCCCCAGTAGGGAGTGTGCAGGAAGCAGCTAATTGATGTTTCTCTCTCATCGATGTTTCTAACTCTCTATCTCTCTCTTTCTCCCTTCCTCTCTGTAAAAAAAAATCAATAAAATATATATTAAAAAAAATCACCATGGGTCACTGAATATTGTCATTCATCAGCTAAGAGGCGGCCATTCAGAATCTCCTGTTTCTCCTGGCCCAGTTCTGTCTACTCAAGGGGGATTGGCACTTTGTGACTTGCCTGAATCTGTTAAGTGGTCTTTTCTCAGCAACAGTTTGTGGTAAAATCCCCACAGTTTTGTTCAATTCCAATAAAATGCATTCCAATTTTTCTTGCTTATTAACCTACAGTTTATTTCAAGGTCTCTAATGACGTTTACCAAATTGTTTATCCTCAAGTATAGACAGCTTCTGTATGTCCTTTATTGGTATTCAGCGTTCAATATTTTACAAGTAGAGTACAGAATTTAAAATAGTTGAATGCCCCTCTCACTTGGAACATGAAACTGTGCTTTGAAGAGGCAAATGGAACTGAAAGGTCCCGGCCAGACACCTGACTTGAGGATGATACTGCCACCAAGTCTCTCTGGGATATTTTCCACAGCCTTCTAGATATCAACTACAGTGTTCTAACCAAAAGACATGCGTTTTCTTTAAAACTATCAAGGAAACAGTCTAAAGAAAAGACAGCTGCTGTTTCTGATTCTGAGTGGTCACTTATCATCTTCATGGCATCAATAATGAGGCCTCACCTTCCTCATTTGTAAGAATTAGAAAAATAATACCGTTTTCCTTCCCTTTTAAATCAGAATGACGAATGAAAAAGTAAACATCGCTGTTTTCCATGATGAGGTAATGATTAGTACACCCATGCCAAGCTAGGTGCCTGTTTGTGCCACCCTCATGACCATTATGAAGCCATAGCACCCCCACCTCTTTAAAGTATCTATATCCCAGGAGAATATCCTGGTCCTTCTCCGTGAGATAAAGTCTAGTTCACTGGTGTCCCCATTGAGGAGCGGTGCCCATATCTGAAGTCCAGCTCTAGTCTGACTACTGGACAATTTCATGCAGCTATTTTCTCCCCTGTCATGAGCATCAATCTCCCATGCCACTTGTATACATGTATACATTCCAATCAACTAAATCCCTTAGGTCTTTATGTTTTACTTTTTTTTCTTTATTGATTACATATGTGTCCTTATCCCTCCCACCACCACCGCCCCCCCACTCATGCCCTCACCCCCTTGTGTCTGTGTCCATTGGTTATGCTTATATGCATGCATACAAGTCCTTTGGTTGATCTCTCCCCCTTACCCCCACTCTCCCCCTACCTTCCCTCTGAGGTTTGATGGTCTGATCGATGCTTCTCTGTCTCTGGATCTGTTTTTGTTCATCAGTGTATGTTGTTCATTATATTCCACAAATGAGTGAGATCATGTGATATTTATCTTTCTCTGACTGACCTATTTCACTTAGCATAATGCTTTCCAGTTCCATCCATGCTGTTGCAAATGGTAGGAGTTCCTTCCTTTGTCCAGCAGCATAGTATTCCATTGTGTAGATGTGCCACAGTTTTTTAATCCACTCATCTGCTGATGGGCACTTAGGCTGTTTCCAAATCTTAGCTATTATAAATTGTGCTGCTATGAACATAGGGTTGCATATCTCCTTTCTGATTGGTGTTTCTGTTTCTTGGGATATATTCCTAGAAGTGGGGTCACTGGGTCAAATGGGAGTTCCATTTTTAGTTTTTTGAGGAAACTCCATACTGTTCTCCACAGTGGCTGCACCAGTCTGCATTATCACCAGCAGTACATGAGGGTTCCTTTTTCTCTGCATCCTCACCAGCACTTGTCATTTGTTGATTTGTTGATGATTGTCATTCTGACAGGTGTGAGATGGTACCTCATTGTTGTTTTGATTTGCATCTCTAGGATGATTAGTGACGTTGAGCATGTTTTCATATGTCTCTTGGCCTTCCTTATGTCCTCTTTTGAAAAGTATCTATTTAGGTCCGTTTCCCATTTTTTGATTGGGTTGTTTATCTTCCTTTTGTTAAGTTGTATGAGTTCCCTGTAAATGTTGGAGATTAACCCCTTATTGGAGATAACATTGGCAAATATGTTCTCCCATGCAGTGGGCGTTGTCGTTGTTTTGTTGATGGTTTCTTTTGCTGTGTAGAAGCTTATTCACCATTTATGACATGCCACTTACCCTGCTATGTCATCTTTTTTTAATCATTAAAGGAATTCAAGCTGAAGTAACAACTAGGTAGCCCTTTATCAGTTTAAATTTGGTAAAGTTTTAAAGCTTATAATGTCAAATTTTGGGGGTAAGAAAGAAGACCTGGTGGTACACTCATCATATATTAGTTAGGATAATGCTTGTTGCAGTAACAAGTAACCAAAAGTTGCATAATGGCTCAAATATATAAGAAGTTCACTTCTCATTCATGAATGCTTGGTATTACTAAACACTATGTTGAAGGCTGTTCACTGATATGAAAATGCACTCATTTTTAGATGAACTACATATATTACAAAGTGGAATAAACATTATAATCCATTTCATTTTAAGTGGATTCATTTATATATATGTACATATATACACACTTATGTACATGAAATATGTATGCATATTTATACATGTCTTGTGAAGATATTCATACTATATAAATAATAAAAATATCATAGGAATATACACTGAAATTACAATAGTATGGGTGCCGAATTAAATAAGATATTTTCTTCTCTCTTTTTGCTTTCCTAGTTTATATTCTGTCTGCATTAGAGTATATTATTTTCAATTAGAATTATATTGATAAATATAAACATCATTTAGTTTAATTTCTACTAAAATTTAATTTAGTTTAGACTCTGTATTCCATTTTTGAAAATCTTTTTCTATTCTGGTGTGTCACCAATGTATTTGTACTCCATTCTAGGTTTGTATCCTCTGGAGTTCTCAAAGTATGCCTACATTGCATGTAAGTCAGTGCTGAAAACATTGAATACAGCAGAGTCCTTGTCATGACACTGGAGTCCTTCTTCAATGACTTTGTCTTTTTTAAAAATATATTTTTATTGATTTCAGAGAGGAAGGAAGAGGGAGAGATAGAAACATCCATAGTGAGAGAGAATCATTGATTGGCTGCCTTCTGCAAGTCCCCCACTGGGGATCGAGCCCACAACCTAGACATGTGCCCTTAACCAGAATCGAACCTGGGGCCTTTCAGTTCACAGGCCAATGCTCTATCCACTGAGCCAAACCAGCTAGGGCAATGACTTTCTTTCCATCTATGCTCCTAGTGCCTACTGCAGTGTCTGGTACATGTAGGTATTCAGGCATTCATTTAAATAAATTAGAAAGGCATTTGACTTTGGGTGGTAAACACATAATGCATTATATAGGTGATGTGTTATAGAACTGTACACTTAAAACCTATATAATTTTGTTAACCAATGTCACCCCAGTAAAGTTAATAAAATATTAAAAAATAAATAAATTATAAATAATGTGGATATCAATTTATTAATCGTACTACTTACTTGTTTTTGTTTATTTAACAATATATATATATATATATATATATATATATATATATATATATATATAATGTAGTTTTCTAAAGTTGTGTTTGTCTACTTTGTCCTAACTTGAGACATAGTAAGAGTGACAATAGAAATTAACACTTATTCATTCCTAATTTTGTGCCATTGATTTAAGTGCTTTACAGTATTTATTCGTCTAATCATCAAAACAACCCATGAAGTAATACTACCACTGTGTGTGTTTTATGATGTAAAGGTGCAAAGAGATTTACATGATTTGTCCGAAGTCACAGAGTAAGTTGCCAAACTAGCAGCCTAGCTCCAGAATCTATGTTTCTAATCAGCAGGTTCTACTGCTTAATCATCTGCTGGGTTCTTAAGTGTTATCTACAAGTTTGTGCAAAAGGTCTCACCTTATGTAGCCATATGTTATAGTTAAGGTTCCCTGTTGTATTGTGAACAGAGTCACACAGTTAGCAAGTGAAGGAACTGGAATGCAAGTAGTCAACTAATTTCCCTTTCCTGCACTATTTCTGAGCAAATAGAAATCCTATTTGCGGTGCATAGCTTATTCTTGGTGAACCTCTATCCTGGCTACTAATGATCATTGCTTTCTTTCCTAAATATTTTTTCCAAACTATTTAATAATAAATCCCAAAATTTTAAAATATAAAATATCAGGATTTCTGGTGTCTAATTTTATCCCTTTTAAACATTTTTGAACATTCAACTGCCAAGAGCTTCCTGGCATCCCTCCTGTTGAAGATTCCACAGGAATGACTAGCATGGTTGCAGGTGCACAGCTGCAAGTTCTTTCTGGGCTGTGGGCTGCGATCTTTCCAGGCTAAGAGACTTGAACTCTTGCTACAGCATCTTGGTTCTTAGCTTTCTCCTCGTTTACCCTGGATTTCAATTCCCTCAACCATATTTGTTTACTTTTCTCAGTTTCATTTGACAGAAGATGGGTGTGAGGTAGAAGCACACGTTTTCTCTCATTGGTTAACTTTATATTGTCTGTTCTGTGAGGTGGACCAATCCTTTCCTCATTCTTATTCCAGATGTATTTAAAAAGACCATTCCTATTATTATTACCATTACATTATTATTATTTTTGTTGTTGTTAGCATCGTACTATTGTTGTTAGCAGCAGTATTAGCATTTTTGAAAGTCTAACTACCTCTGGATTTAATTTCCTGAGACAATCCTTTGCAGTTCATGCAACTTTTTAGAATGGGGTTTTGTATTTATGCCTCATATCCCATTTTTATAACCACCATTTAAAGATTTTTCCAGAGATAACCATAACAAATGAGGCTGAAACTGCAAACAAATGTGCATTTTTAAAAATACTCCTTGCCCTAACTGGTTTGGCTCAGTGGATAGAGCATCCGACTGAAGGGTCCCAGGTTCGATTCCGGTCAAGGGCACATACCCGGGTTGCGGGCTCAGTCCCCAGTTGGGGGCATCAAGGAGGCAGCCAATCAATGATTCTCTCTCATCACTGATATTTGTATCTCTCTCTCCCTCTCCTTTCCTCTCTGAAATCAATAAAAATATTTATTTTAAAAAATACTCCTCTATTTTACAATGTCCCTGTACCTAATACAACTGATTAATTAGTAAAAATTAATTGTATTTCGTCAGCCCCTATAAGGATATAATATTCGCGTAGGAAATAGCCTATCACTTGTGCATATAAACATCTAGCCACTTTGAATCGTAGGCTTCTTAGATGATGCTTTCATTATATTATTTACAGTTAGGACCTATTGTGAAATGTATTTTAATGACCTAGAAATGTATTCATATCGGCCAATGCTCTTCATATTCGCTCAGTTGTGTTTGGGTTTGTTTTGTAATGTTTGATCAACCAATTTATTATTTTAACTTTCAGTACAGAATATACTTCTAACAAGAGAATCAACTCATCACTGAAATATCCTTAAGTATAAAAAATTGCTGTGATGAGTCTGTCACTTTCTAGGCTCTAATCTTTCTTATTTCCTCTAAGACAATAAGCTTGTAACATGTTTTATATCTAAGAGTTTGGTAGAAATTAAGCCATTCAGTCATGGCAAAACAGGTGGCAATTTAGTATCATGGAACAGAGTCAGCTTTTATTTTTTTGGATATTTCTCCATTTCTCCAATATTGAGGTTGTGATTATTATAGCTAAAATTTCTTTCATTTAGAATGTTCTACGATTATACAATTATCTTCCTTCTTAGGTACTGGCTGTGGAACTGTTGCTATAATTTCATCTGAGCTGTCTAACTTTCCCCAGTTTGACCTTTAAGAAAACAGCATGAAAATATCCTAATGTTTCTCTCCTTTTTACTTCTCCAAATAATATTCATATTACTTGAAAAGTTTCCATCAATACTAATTAGGGTACAAATTCAAAACAATTTTGGTAAAAAAAAAAAAAAAGGAACCCAAATTTTAGCCACGAAAGAGAACTTTTGGTTTCATAACTGAAAAGACGGTGGGATTAGCACGGGGCATGATGGGCTCTGTAGTCTTATGTGACATCATCAGGAGCTTATGTTTTCATAGCCTGGCTCCACTTTTCAGGCTTCATTCATTTTTTAAAACAATTTTTATTACATTTATTGGGGTTAAATAAGATGATACAAGTTTCAAGTTTCCAATTCTGTAATATATCATCTGTGTGTTGCATTGTGTGTTCACCATCCAAAGCCAGGTCTCCTTCCGTCACCATGTATGTGTGACCCCCTTTATCCTCTTTTACCTCTTCCCACCCTCTTTCTGATCTGGTAACCACCATGCTGTTGTCTGTGTCCAGGAGTTTCCTTTTTTCATCGGGTTTTCTCTAGGACAGCGGTTCTCAACCTGCGGGTCACGAACCTTTGGGGGTCAAACGACCCTTTCACAGGGGTCGCCTAAGACCATCGGAAAACAGGTATATAATTACATATTGTTTTTGTGATGAATCACGATGCTTTAATTATGTTCAATTTGTAACAATGAAAATACATCCTGCATATCAGATATTTACATGACGATTCTTAACAGTAGCAAAATTACAGTTATGAAGTTGCAACAAAAATAATTTTATGGTTGGGGGTCACCACAACATGAGGAACTGTATTAAAGGGTCGCGGCATTAGGAAGGTTGAGAACCACTGAGCTAGGAGCAGCAAGATGGCTCCTGGCATGAGGCAATCATTGAACCTGAGGGGGATGCAGCATTCTTATTAGCCAAACTAGATTACACCCACATGGCAGGGGGTTGAGGGCCATTGTATGGAAATTTGTTAATTGCATAAGAAGAGCAGAGTGTTACCACCAAAAGAAAGAAGAAAGAATGCTGTGTTTGCTAAGAAAACAGATTATCTCTTCTTCTTTTTCTTATTAACTCTTCAATCTTCTGGTTGAGAGTATAGCATGGCAAGCCCAGGTGCCTTGCTGTATTAGAACATAATTTTTAAGTAAATTAAGTTAATCTATTTGTATTATGTATCTATTATGTGGTAAGCTCTGTGCTAAAACGGCAGCTTATTCAAAATACAAGTCCCCTGCACACGATTTTAAAATTATTCTAGTATTTTGACCAATATTAGAAAATATTATTACATTCTCCCCTGGCCAAATGGTTCTTAGGATGGTTTCATTTATTATTGTGTAACAAACCATCTTGAAACACAGTGGCCTAAAACAATGATTCTCATTTTGTTTAGAAATCTGCAATTTGTATAAGGATCTGCGATGGTACCTCTTCTCTGCTCTACTTGGCATCAGCTGGGGCAGATGGAAGGCTGAGCCTAGAATCATCTGAAGGTCGTTACTGTTCTCATGTGCTTCGTGTTGACGCTGGCCATTGGTGAGACCTTAGCTGGGACGATTGCCCAGAACATGATTTGCCTCTCCACATGGTCTGGGCTTCCTCAGAACATGGTGTCTGGGCTCCAGTGGTGCACATCCTGAGAGAAGATGCGGCTGTGTTACCTGTTATGACTTACCTCTAAAAGTCACCCGGCATCATTTCTACTGCATTCTCTTCCTTGACACAGAAGAGCACATTCTGGAAAAGCATGTGAAGATTGGGTGGAAGTAAGTATATTTCTGTGGTCATTTTTACAAAACCTGACGTGCTATAAGGATACCCTTAGGAATGGCAATGCAACGTGCTTACACTTCAATGTCCTGTTATCTTCTCCCAAGGGTCACTTATCTCTCTGTGCTATTACCCTCTGCACCATGGACCTAATTTTCTCCAATAAATACAAACGATATGTTTACTATTATAAGGTACAAGGAGACATGCAGCGATGAGAAAGACTGACTAGCTCCCTTAACAGAGTTTATTTATGCCTGACATCCTGTACTAGAGGAAGAGCTTTCGAACAAGGAATCCCCTCAAATAATGACATCATCATTAGAGAGATCATATTTTGCCTCATAAGCCATACACCTGCATTTCTCTACATTGTCTTGTTCATATTCTAGTTAAGCAGAAATATTAACAATAAACCAATCGGTTTCTCTGTCCCTATGGAGGACTGAGTCACAAATTATTTTGATTCCAAAAATATAACTGTCCCTATAATACAAGTTCATAATCTATCTAAAGGGAATGTCATATCCTAAAATTGCAGAAACATCAGGTTTTTTAATAATAGGGTATCCCCAAAAAATGTATACACGCTTTTTTCTGATACCTCAACTGATGTTTCTTTTCAGACTCAACCCATTGCAATTAATTCAAAGTGTGTATACATTTTTGGAGCACCCTGTAGATATTGTGACCGATATACTTTTTAAAGATTTGGTTCATTGGATGGCAGAGTAAGTTTTTAGAAACATAGGCAGCTTTTTCCTTTGGCCTCTTTTCCAGATCTTTCTCCCACCTATTACACTTGCATCCTCAAAATCCTGCTTACTTGCCTACTTCCATTTCTTCCTCGGAGGGTCACAGCAAAAGTCACAGGAGGTTGCTGAACACAGCTTCGTCCTCAGCAGTCTGTGATTTTACACATAATGTAGGACAAAACTCAGGGCCACCGCTAGTCCATTCAGCCCTTTACAGCTACCTCCTCTGAACAGAGGACCACCTTTCAGGGTCAAGGCCTGGAGAGGTGCGCTCTCTCAGCTCTCACTACCCTGTCTGACCAGCAGGAGGCAGTGGCGCTGCCTGTTCTGGCTGTTGCTGATCTGTGGAATCACGTGAGCTTTGCAGAGCTGTTTGGGTGTCAGATCCAGCCTGTGGGCAATAATGGTTATAGCCTCTGTTCTGAAGAATATGTTTTTATGTACAACTGTCTTTTTAAATCCTGAGTCAGCACAATCTTCAAAACTAGGAGCTGAAGGTAAATCTTATTTTTTTAAAATCGAATAGTTTATTATGGGGGGCGGGGAGGTGTCAGGGGTGTAAACTAACAAAATAGAGAAGATGGGAGCAGAGGGAGCCTTTGAGTGTCAGGCCTTGATGAATTCTGGTTGGTCAATCTGCCCCTTTGGAGCACAATTTCAGATCCGCCAACCAAGGCTCCAGGGGTGTAAGAAACTTGCCCTGGGTCACTCAGCTAATAAGTGGAGAATTTCAATCAGCTAATAAGTGAAGGACCAGGATTAAAACTCAATTTGGTCTGACATTAAAACTCGTGCTCTTAACCCCCAGTGGACTCCCTTACTCCACTGTGAACCTTTAGTACTGATCCGTGTATCTTGGCTATAATATTTTACAATTTTACATAGTTTGGATAATTTGCAGGTCAATTTATCTACTGATGTGCAGTTCTTTTTTTTTCTTGAGTTTTAATTCAGTAGAGTATAATGATTTGATTCTTTTTAATCAGCTGTACTCGGTGGAATTGTTCTGTCCTGTGTCTTTAATGGAATCTTGGGTAGATTTCACATGTTTCTGGCTATTCTTGATTATTAAAATTTAGTCTAGTCCATTTTATAAATTTCCTATCCAGTTCAGAGTGTTCCCCTCCCCCATGCTGATCAGATTTGTCATTAGAAGACAGGATTCTCAAAGGGGGGTTGTTTCTGTTTTGCTCCTCCTCCCATCTCCCCCAATTCATCACTTCTCCTTTGGGTCTAGCTGTGACACAGTTGTGAGCTGAAAGGATGAAAAGCAAGATTTCTCTTGTATCACTCACCTGCCTTGCTCTGGCTCCTTCAGATTCTGTTTAGGGTTGACATGATGTGAAATTTTTGAGATCATGTCCAGCATCCCTAACCCTTTCTTCGCTGAGAACGCCTTCAGAAAATGGAGAGCTTTCTCCCGTGGCCCCAGTCAGCACTTGCATCTGGCCGCCCTTGGCAGGTGAGTCAATAGCTTCTGTCAAATTGCCACTCCATGCTCTCCACCTGCAGCCAAGACCTTCTTCTAGTTCCTTCTTCCCTTCCTTTCCTACCCCATTTCTCCCTGCTCTTTCTTTATCTCTGTCTTTTCCTTCTTTCTTCACCATTTAATTAGCTCTTACTTTATAAACACATATACAACCAAGGCATATGAGCCATGTTCCAGGCCCTTAGGAATATACAGACTAACACCTAAAGGAGTTTAGTTGTTTGGGCTTCAGAAGGTTCCCAGCTGCAATTTACTTGAGTAAAAACTTGAACAATACACCCTTGTTTTTTTCTCGTTTGGAAATTGTAGGATTCTGATGATTAACCTGAAATATAATGATTTTTAATAAAGCAATTCCATTTATACATCACCATAAATTTCTCCTTTTCCCTTCTCTGTCAATAATTCGAAACTAGAAGAAGGAAAGACAATTTGAGATTTTTTTCAATTATTGCATTGCTATTATTAAGCCCCCTAACCAGAGGCCTGCGGTCATGAAGCCTGGCCTGAGAAGTCAATTTCTGTCTATTTTTATTTGTTCAGCTATAGTTGACATTCAATATTATTTATTAGTTTCAGGTATACAGCATAGTGATTAGACATTTATATAATTTACAAAGTGATCCCCCCAAAAGTCTGGACCGATCGGACATCATGGATAGTTATTACAATATTATTGACTATATTCCCTAAGCTTTACCTTATATCCCTGGGGCTGTTTTATAACTACCAATCTGAAATTCTTAATCCCTGCACATTTTTTCACCCTGCCCCCTCAATCTGCCAACCCCCCCATCCCACCTGGCGACTATCAGTTTGTTTTATGTATCTCTGAGTCTGTTTCTGTTTTGTTTGTTCATTTATTTTGTGCCTTAGATTCCACACAAGTGAAATATATTTCCTTGAGTTCTATTATTGGATTATTAGGAACCCCTGTGACTTCTCACAGGTCTGAGTTCACATACAAGTCAGTGCTATTCTTTGTTTCTTCTTTTACCATATTATTCTGACATAAAAAGTGACACATTCATAGGCTATTCATAATAATATAGCTCCACAACCATTTTCTCAAATATCCTTGAATTACCTCATTCTATAACTATTATTGGAAATACTTTTCTGAATAAAAATTAATTTAGAAAAACACTTCAAGGTTTATATTGATTGTAGAATTTATTGCTACTTTATTCTTGTAAAGTACATAAACTAAAATCTAGGCTTCTTATACTACCAAATTTGTTTGATAAATGCACAATTTTCTCATAAGAGGTGGGAGCAGTTTATGTTTTCATTAGTAAGTGGGACTGGAATTCTACGTATAAATAACAAAAAGTTAAGAGGATGTTTTTATTATTACATGACAAATGATCTTTTAAGAGATTTTTTTATTCAGAAAAACATTCATAAATCATGAGGTGGTATTATTATTAATTTAAAAATAGCTTATTTCTCTATATAGTTCTAGGGTTTACACACAACTTGAATTTCAATGTCTGCACCTGAAATTTCATACATTGCTAGCTGATTCTCAAATCAGGAGATTTTAAAGGATCAGTTGTATTTGTTTTAGGTTTTTTGTTTGTTTGTTTGTTTGTTTTTTTGCTAATACAAACAATGCCAAGGGACCCATTTCTTTATAATAAAAGAGATTAAAGCCAAGGATATGGATATTTGCAATCATAAGTTTCACATACTAGCTCTCTTTTATATTGTGTTATACGGTATGACACGCTTTTAGTTTGAAAATCAGAGTGCATACAGGTTCTTTTCATGATGACCACAGAAAGAATTTTTAAAGACAAAAAGAGAGCTCCTTTAGGGCGGAAGCTCAACCAGGCTCAGGGGCTACTTACAGAGGCGTCACTTTTCTGTCATAGGTGATGACTGAGCTGCATTTTTGCCAACAAGTTAAGAGAATTCCACACCAGCCCTCAGAACTTAAGAGCAAGGATGTGAATGCTGGTGAGCCCTTGAATTTTTTATAAAAGGATGGTATTCTAGTTCGTTCAACTCATTTTGCATTCCCGACTCTGTCGTCACAGGCACTGAGCCCCATGCCGAAGCTCTGGTCTGGGGTAATCTGCCAGGGTTGCTCCTCAGACAAGAGGCAGAAGCGATACTTACATGCTAAGCTACCTAGTTAGACCACAAGGGTCTGCTGCCTCATTAACAAAACTGAGGACTCATGAACCCAGAAAGGTGACACTCCGTGATGTGAAAGAGTATCATCCTTCGAGCTCCCCTTAAACGAGATGACTCGGGGCTGTCCTTGCATCCTCGTGTGCCAAACTAAGAAGTTTCTGTATTAAGACCCAGGACCATGGGTCGAGAGGAGCCAAGGAAAACTCATTAAAGACCTGGGAGGGTTGCATGGAGGTTCTAACCAAATCCTCGCTTGAGAAGGCAAGGGCCAGAAATCCGGGTGCCTTTTGTTTACTGTGTGCTTCCTCACTTGAAAAATCTTGTTTGCTAATTCTCTGGCCAGTAAGTTGCTGTTCTGAGAGTTCGGTGTAATTCAACCAGCATGTTCATGCCATTTTAGAAATAAGGAATGATCATTTAAACATCGTATTTAAAAATCCTTCAGAAATGAAACTAGCTTGTTATACTGTGATTCCTCTTTTTAAAAAAAAAAAAAAGGCATAAGGAGAGCTTTATTAACATCAATTTTCTCCTTTGGATGCCCTCTGTGGGAGGTGCTAGCCAAATTCAGATATGTTTCCTAGGACTCACCTCAAGGGCCCTTATTCAGGTAGAAGCCATAGAACGGTTCTTCCTGGCGTTATGAGATGTCAACTTATTGAGGATTTTTGCTTAATAGAGTGGTTGCTTATAAAGACGGGGGTTTTTAAGTTTCTACGTAAGGTTATGTGTTCATGTATAACCCTACTGAGATTCCCCCAACATTCTGGTATGTAAAAGAATACATCTATTGGCCACTCAGGAAAGATACCTCCCTTTAAGGAGACCTTTCTTTTTTTTCCCCCCTCTTTTCTTTTTTTTTTTTAAGATGTAAGCAATGCTGTTTCTTGTTACTTTTAGTACTCGTGTATCTTGAAATGCCTGTGCTATTGTTTTCAGACCAGATGGCATAGAACCCATTGTTAATAATTTTCCCCGAAGTAGATCACATTGGCCAATTTTTAAAATTCATTGAATTCGATAACATACTGACCATTAGGAACCTTATAAGATTTGCATCTGAGATAGTACATCACCATTAATAAATCAGCGATTCAAATGACATTATGTTACAATTTATTGTAGACTATGTGAATTTTTTTCACTAAGTGAATTTTGTTAGCAGGGAATCCCCTGATGAAAAAAAAAGCATAATATTAATTACTAGCACCATCTGTGCAAAACAATAGGAAAACCAATATTTTAATACAATGAGTTCATGCATGTCAGTTATCTTCAACATTAAATGCTGCAGGTTTGTTGATGCCGTTTACCTGTCTATTAATTTAAATAATGAATGTTCTTACCGAGGTTAAAACTATGAATAAATGAATTAAAATTAAATATGATGAAACATTTAAATAAGTATAACATGCATCTGATTCATTCTCCAAGAACATATCCTGTATGCACATATGTATATACAAATTACTGTACCATCTGCTAGGTTTTTACAGGCTAAGCATGAATTTTCTTTCTACACATACACGGCATATTGTAGATGCCTTGTAGAAAAGGGATTATTCAGTTGAAAAGGTTGAGACAATTGGTTGAACTACTGCCTGGCAGTGGTCAGACTGGAAGAGTACCTTCCAGTGATGGGGACAGGGGTCATCAGAGGAAAGATCATATTCTATTTAAATTTTAATCTCTCAAGCTAACAGTTTGCTAATTATGACAACAGATGCTGTTTGAAGCAACAAAGGACCCCTTTTATTCGTCCTTTTAAACTACTGTAACCTGCCACCTGGTATGTTCTCACTATATCTCCACTTTAAGTTCTGGCCTCAACAAATACAGGGTGGGGCAAAAGTAGGTTTACAGTTGTTCATACAGAAAATAATACAATAATTTATAAACAATAATACAAGAATAAACTGTTTTGCCTACTCACAACTATAAACCTACATTTGCCCTCTCCTATATTTATTGAAGAAATGAATGAGTGATATTTTGGAGAAGGAGATGGTGAACAAAGTGGCTTTTCTTAGCTGCCAGTACCAATCATCTCAGGTTGGCTTATTTAGATAGTTCAGTACCTCATCCAGCCAAAGTTCTCTTACTGACCGAGACAGCCTTCAGCACCTTGGAGTGCATACAGTGGGGTAGGGAATCATTGCTGGAAAACACGGAGACAAGCAATAGACCTTGTATCTTGTGGATTTCTTGTAATTGCTAATTAATCTAAGCGTTTTATTGAATAACACTGAGGAGCGGTGATCAGACTTCCTTACTTTTCCATGTTCTGCTGCAGCTAGAAGGAAGTCTCAGGTCCACAGGTTCCAACTTCTAAGATAAGACAATTCTCTGTTGAAGAGAGAAGAGAATGAATGTTCCACTGTTAGCATTTAGCCCTAACTCAGAATGTCTGTGTATTTTTAAAGTTGCATCTTGACTGTTTCTTTAAATATTAGTTTGGGGTGAGCTTTAGGGTTAAGCATCTTTAACAGGATAATGTTTTCAGAGCCTCAACACTTAACACCACACTCCTGGGTTTGATTTCTGAACTTCATAGTTGTGTGATCTAGGACATAATTATCAAATGACCCAACTTCTATTTCTAGGGTGTAAAATCATCCTGATAAAATAGCAATGGCACCTCTTACCTCTCACTAATTATATACAGTACTAGAGGCCCGGTGCACGAATTTGCGCACCAGTGGAGTCCTTTGGCCTGGCCTGCGGGATCAGGCAGGTCGAAACTAGCTATCCAACTCCCTTGAGGGGTCCTGGATTGTGAGAGGGCACAGGCCAGGCCACAGGACCCCACTGGTGCAT
The DNA here is from genome assembly GCF_014108235.1 of Myotis myotis. Lineage (NCBI taxonomy): Eukaryota > Metazoa > Chordata > Mammalia > Chiroptera > Vespertilionidae > Myotis > Myotis myotis. The sequence continues at coordinate 14,637,876 of NW_023416320.1, forward strand.
GATTGGGGCCAGGGAGAGAGGTGGAGGTTGGCCAGCTGGGGAGAGACAGTAGGAGGGCTCCAGGAGGTGTCTGGCCTGTCTCGCTCAGTCCTGATTGGCTGGACCCCAGCAGCAAGCTAACCTACCAGTCAAAGCGTCTGCCCCCTGGTGGTCAGTACATGTCATAGTGAGTGGCTGAGCAGCCTTCGCATATCATTTGCATATTACACTTTGATTGGTTGAATGGCCGACCGGTCAACCAGACACTTAGCATATCAGGCTTTTATTATATAGGATAAGATGAAGTAATATCATGATCATCAGTAATGATTATTTATTGCTCATCCATTGAGTGAAAGGAAGTACAAGAGTTAAAAAGGATGTGAGCCCTTCAGAAGAATATGAAGAGGCTGTCACAGAATAAACATGAAGAGATCCTCAAAACCATTCCTGGTAAGGAAGAGTCAAATTAGATAGCATCACACAGGAGAGTCAGAGTGTGGGGCAATAGATGCTCTCAGGCACAGTAGGAGGGAAGCTTTCGTGAAACATCTTTTCGTGGAAAGAAAATTTAGAGGTAGCTCAAAAATTCAAATGGCCATTTTGTTGACCCAGAAATTTTACTTTTAGGAATCTCTCTTTGTCCTGTTGATGCGTTGACCTTTAAAAATAAGAAACCACTTGGGTATTTTAAAAACAAGAGAATTAGCGATAAGGATTAAAGGATTTATATAAAAATTATTTCTATAAGAATTATATCCTCAGATTTGATTTTTAGAAACCCAATAGCATCTAACTCTGAATAGTTATAGTGGCCGAAACCGGTTTGGCTCAGTGGATAGAGCATCGGCCTGCGGACTGAGGGGTCCCAGGTTCGATTCCGGTCAAGGGCATGTACCTGGGCTGCGGGCACATCCCCAGTGGGAGATGTGCAGGAGGCAGCTGATCGATGTTTCTCTCCCATCGATGTTTCTAACTCTCTATCTCTCTCCCTTCCTCTCTGTAAAAAATCAATAAAATATATTAAAAAAAAATAGTTATAGTGTAAAAGACACGTCTAGAAATACTGAACAATTATGTTAAAAAGATGGAGAAATATGTACTAAGAAAACAACCAAAAGAAAGTTGGCCTCCAATTTTAGAAAGAGGCACAATGGAATTTACAGAAATCGTGTCTCCATTCTGTGGAAAGGCTAGTAGCTCATACAATCAATGGGAACAGGACAAAGACTTGGAAACACCAGGAAACAAGGAAGCTCCGATGGGAGTCAGGAAGCAGGAAACATTGCAACATACTTGTGCAGGAGTAGCCTGGCCAGCGTGTTACCACAGCTGCCACTGCTGTCATCACCTCTGCTGCCGCTGCTGTGAGGATTCTGACCCTGAAAATTCCTTAATTCCTTGTTTGACTCACTTCCTGTTCAGAGTCGGGAGCTCGCATCTAGATGATGAGCTTGTGTCTCCCGCCGCAGGCTGTGAGGAGAGGCTTGTAGGAAGGGTTGGATTCCAAGGTGAAGGCAGATGATCAAGCCTGGAAGACAGGGAGCTCACAGAAAGGGAGCTGGGAGGCGTGATGAAGAGTAATATATGAGATGGTCTTAAATGTCTCGAAAGATACAATGAGGAGCAATTGCCACTGTGGAAGGAAAGGGACAGACGAAACGGTGTTTTGAAAATTCTATATACTAATATGCCATTTTGCAATGTTTCAACGATGAAATTGCGCTTGTGCCTGGCCTGCGTATTTTTTTAAAATAGGTTTTAAAATTAAACATGAAAAATAATTTTTGCCTTTAAGAGAGAGAACCTTATGGCCACAGCACTTTGAAACTTTCATGGGAGTAATTGATGGAAACCCCACGTCAGCAAAATTCAAGGGAGTAGAAATCTCCCTGGGATGGAGAGATTTCACTGTTGGCTAATCTACTTTTTTTACTCCTTGAAATGCGTTGGCTTCATCTACCTTTAGAAGTTCCTTCTGTTGAAAACTCTGGGTGATTTTTTTTCTCTCTCTCTGAAGCCAGGCGAATACTTTGTAGTCAAATAAATTGTCAGAAAAAAATTGCCGCATCTAGAGATTTTGCTGTAGTAAAAATGTGGCCACTGCCTTCTTAGAGGATCTCACCATTTGGGGTTATAATTTTTAAAAACATAAAAAAAAGAGCTGTATTATGTATTTTTTAAATTAACCACGCTGTTAGAGAATTTTAGTTTTACATATGTGTGGGAGCGTTGGGGTGTGTGTGTGTGTGTGTGTGTGTGTGTGTGTGTGTCTTAGTGATAGAGACAGACAGACAGAAACAGATGAACAAAGAGGTAGACAGAGAGAAAACTCTTTAAGGCCAGCATAGATATTTATACTCTAAAAGAAATGACTACAAATTTCAGTTGGTTATATGCTCCGGGTTAACTAATGCTACTTACCTAACACTGTAACTGAAGTTAGTTTTCTACAACATAATCCAAGAGGGTCACATTTTGGAGGTCTCCTCTGTGATACCTACATGCTCATTCACCCATGATTTGATTCATTCATTTCTTTAACAAATCTCTTTTGAGTTATTCTTCTATGGCAGTTTTCTTGCTAGAAAATGAGGACCCGGAGTGAATCAATACAGTATGGGAGAGAAATACACCTAACCAGAGAGTTAATATCAGACCGTGTGATCTATGCTACTATGTTACGGGTGCTTTGTACGCTCAGGAAGAAGGCACAGTTTGGCTCAAATAAACTCACAAAAATTCTTTTAAAAAAAGGTACATGCCAAAACTGGTTTGGCTCAGTGGATAGAGTGTCGGCCTGCGGACTCAAGGGTCCCAGGTTCGATTCTGGTCAAGGGCATGTACCTTGGTTGCTGGCACATCCCCAGTGGGAGGTGTGCAGGAGGCAGCTGGTCGATGTTTCTCTCTCATCGATATTTCTAACTGTCTATTGCTCTCCCTTCCTCTCTGTAAAAAAATCAATAAAAATATATATTTTTTAAAAAGGTACAATTCTAGATTGGAGTGAAGATTTGGTGAAGGAGAGGGTTGTGGGGGGGAGGTGTCATGAAAGCAAGTGTAAACTGAATCTAAGGGTGGAAACTATAATAGAAAGGGCAAGAGATTTTTAAATAGCTAATTGACAGGGTGAGATCGCTGGAAGATTCTGGGGCATCATCGTTTTTAACGGGTAGGTAAGATTTCTACTTGCATGCACAACTCTAGATTGATAAGAAGGGGTTTATAGTGGATCTCTGCTGATTTAACTCCCCAGTATCTATTCACTTTCTTTTCTAGTACTATAACCTAAATTCCATTTGAAGAATTAGCTCATCACATCACACACACACACACACACACACACACACACACACACACGGCATTTCTAAGATGGAACTCAGGACTTTGAACCTACCACTAGTATCCACTCCCTTAGCCACATTAAATGTTCTAGACTAGCCCGGCCACCAGGGCTCAGTGGTTGGGCATTGATCTATGAATCAGGAGGTCGCAGTTCAATTCCCAGTCAGGCAGGGCACCAGCCTGGGGTGCTGGCTCAATCCCCAGCGTGGGGCGTGCCGGAGGCAGTGATCAATGATTCTCTCTCATCATTGATGTTCCTGTCTCTCTCCCTCTCCCTTCTTTCTGAAGTAAATAAAAAACATTAAAAACAAAAGACTTGAGCATGTGATCCAATCAAAACTAAAGTCAAACTTCTTTGGCAATTTCCGGAAAAGAGATGTCCATTCTTTTCCCTTGGGCCTGAAACCAGAGAGGATGTTGGGGCTGAGGCTCTAGGCCACCTCTTGCTCCCAGGTAACGCTTGATGCTAAAGCCAACATGACAGAAGGCAAAGTAAAGACATGGAGAGAAACCAGCTTCTAATTACGTTTTCTGGGCCCTGAGTCCAATCTTGTCATTTTATGTAACCCAACACGTTCCCTTTTTGCCGAAGTGAGTTTGGTGATACTTCCCTTCACTTGTGACCAAAAGTCCTACTAGAAGCAGCCCCCAAAGAGGAAGTGGTTGGGTAGAGAGAGGAGGAAACGAACTTACGTTTATTAAGCAACTATCTTGTCCCACCATGTAAATATAGGCACTGATGACTTTTTATGTTTGTTTGTTTGTTTGTTTTTAAATCAAATGAGAGAATGTGTGTCTTAGTGCGAAGGTTTGTTTGACTCCAAATCCTATTTCTTTTCCATTACACTGTGCTATCCGTTTGAGGTTTACTCTAGGCCAGCATTTCCTATCCTGTGTTCCAAGAGACACGAATATTCAGAGAGATATTAATGAATGTCATATCAAGACAAAATTCTTAACATGTAAGAAACTCTTACCGTGTAAGAAAATTAATAAACGTGTGTGCTGATCTTATTTGATGTTTCTTAGAAGTTGCTGAAAGGTCAATGAGAGATCACCAACAGAATGAAATAAGGGTGGCTAAAACTTATGCATTGATCATAGGCAACATGTTCAATCCATACAATCCATTTTCAACCTACACACTGATCAATAGTGTGTGTGTTTCTTAATTGATTTTAAAGAGAGGAAGAGAGAGAGAGTGAGCAAAACATAGATAGGCTGCCTCCCACACATGCCCTGACCAGGGATCGAACCTGCAACCTGGGTATATGCCCTGACCAGGAATCAAACCATAACCTTTTGGTGTACAGGACAACATTCCAACCAACTGAGCAATACTGGCCAGGGATGACCTATAGTTTTTATTGGAGAATTAAGTTTGTGTTTGTAACTTGCTTTGGGGATGTTATTCAAAGTATGTTGCTCTTAGAGGTTCATACTACACATTGCTATCCAGCTGACAAAGGGAAGTTTTAAATAAAAAACATACTCTAATAGTTCTCAAATAAAACAACAAAGAAAATCAGAATGATTCAAAGTGAACATGATTAATGACAATTTATAAATTTTCAAACAAAATTGTGAGGTGAGCTGTCCAACATAAATAATTATTTTGAAAACTGCCATATATTAGTTCAAACATTAAATTTTTGTTATTCTTTTTGCTAAAATTTGATTTTAAAATTAGAATTTTATAATATCCTGGAACTTAAAAAATATTGGAATCTATTTGATGCTGTGCTTAAAATGAAGACATGACTCAGAAACTTTCCTACTATTTATTAAACTACATGAAAAAAGACAGAAATACACTATTCTCAAACAAAGGATAGGTGGTTTTATATCGTATTATAAAAATGCTTAATAAATTCTCATTTACTTCATCTAGATATTTTAATTCTTTTGGTTCTTAATTTTTAAATTGATTTAATTTCTGTAGTGTTATTTTTGTGCACTTACAGAATCTTTTTAACATATGAATAAACTTAGATTTCTTGAAAAAAATATTTCATCAATGTCTTACTTTTCAATGTCTTCCTCGTCCCCACAATGGGAATCGTTTCTAGGCTATGGGCAGTGAGAAGTTGAACCTTACCGAGGTTACACATCATAACTGTCTACTGCCCAAAAAACTAATAAAGAACTGGCTAATTATTCCCAGCTTCACCAGTTACTGTGAAAAAAATAAATCAATAAGAAGAAAAAGGGCCTCACTACTCAGTACTTTGGATACCTGAGGGTCTTCTGGAAATCCAGATTCTAAGGAAGAAGAGTGAGGAAATGATAAGTGTAGGGAGCGGCTATAGGGTTAAGCCTCGGACTGGCCTGTTGGCAAAGCCACAAACAAGTCCCAGCTTAGAGGGCACAGCCCTCTTAGCATAATTAGGCTTGACCTTATGATGCTCCCTAGATCTTATCTGGGTAGCTAATGGGCCTAGGGAGATGCTGCAAGTGCTGCCAAAACAAGTGAAACTCATAAGAACATTGTAACTATGGTGATACCTTGTTTACCTCTGGCTATAAAATAAAGCTCAGCTTGCTGTCTGGGTCCCTCTCTGTGGCCTCAGCCAGGCACAGGAGATCCACTCTAGACCCAGCTTATTCTCTTTGTCTGTCTTTTCTACATCGTTCGCGCCCCCCCCCCCTTACCCCCCTCACCCCACCAGGGCTGAGCTGGCCCAGCACAGATAAGCATGCTAGTGAGTAGAAATATTTTGCTAAGGTGAGGAGAAGGCCTAAGGGTGACAATGGGAGGATGTATCTATATGGCCACGTGTTTTTGTTATGTGACAATGGGCACCATCCTTAGGAACCCACAGGAAGGCCATACACATATTCATTCCCGCCAGCGGGTGGGCATTGGCAGATGGGCCTCTCTCTCTGCTCCATTCTGCTCACCAGTCTTTTCTGTGAGTCTCTTTGCCGATCTGGGCTGCCATTTGGCTGACCCAAGCCCCATTGTCCATCACGGTTTCATAACCATAACCACAAGTATAGTGTCACTAATTAAAATTCTTCATAGAGAAAAGCTGATTTGGGTCAAATATCCAACTCTGACCCTGGAAGTTTGATCATTAGGATCAAGGTCAATGTAGCCTTCTGGGAGTGGCAGGTAAGATATTTTATTTAAGAAAAAGTTTTGCCCGAGAGGAATGCTGAGGTTCTCTGCTCTCTAATCATTTGATGCTTTGTATCATAGAAAGTATGCCATAAGGGATTTTCGGACCTATTCCACAATTTTGGAGTTACACAGGCTACATATATATATATATATCTCCACAAGTAGCGAGAGTGAGAGTGAGTGAGAGAGAGAGAAAGAGTTCATTTGTTCTACTGGGTTGTGGCGAGGATTAACTCTATCCCTCTATGTTGACCTGGGGATAAATGCCGTTTATAAATCAGATCATCTGCTTGAATATCACATTCAGCAATGTGCACAATTATTCTTTCCTTCAATCATAAAATCTTGGAAGCAAAACTTGATAAGCTAAGGATATCATGCCACTGAACTGATATATTTTTGGAGAACAAACTTTTCTTTATATTGTTGGGTTTGGTTGTGTATTTGTTCTCCAAATCCTGCAAGCAACAAAATCAGGCTACATTTTAATATTTGTTATAGAAGATCATTTCTCTTAATGCTTTCTCAGTCCCAAACTAAAAATAGGTTATCAAATGACTTCTGGGTGGGAACTTAAATACTTATCTCAAACATTCCTCATCAGCACTAAGGCACTACAAATCTCTTCTTTCTGAAGGATGACAAATAGCTCAATTTCTTTCTGAGCAATTTTTATCACTTTTCTGAGTGTTAAATTTAATATTTTAAAATTATAGGCTACAATGATTCAATCTTGAGCTACATCAAAGGACACTTAGGTTACTTTATTTCCAAAAGTATTTTCTATATTTAGTTTGTGCTTGTTTATATTTGCTAGAGCATACACAAAACCATATATATTGTATTACCAATCTTACAAAAACAAATTTGGATAAATTAGTAGGTGATTTTTAGAATACATATTCTGTTTAAAATTTTAATTCTTAATAAGTTTTATATTTTATCTATACATAATTTCTTTTAGAATTATTATTATTTTTTTTTAGTGAGAGGGAAGAGGCTGTCAAGGTTACTTACCTCTGCTGTACTTTGTTTCAGAATCTTACAGCATATTCTCAAAATTGCTTTACAACTATGTTCTTACTAGCGGTATTGGGTGTCTATTGCTGTATGACAAATTGGTACAAAGCTAAGATGCTTAAAATAACAAATATCTATCATCTCACAGTTTCTATGAGTCAGAAATTCAGGTGCCTCTTAACCAGCTGCCTCTGACTCAGTCCCTCAGAGACTGCAGTCAAGGTGTCAGCTGGGGCTGCGGACTCATCTCAGGGCTTCCCGGGACCAAGATCTGATTCCAAGCTCAGTTAGGTAGTTTGAGCCCCAGCAGCACAAGATTTAGTCCCTCTTGGGCTGTTGGGCTGAGGGTTTCAATTCATCACTGCCTGTTGGCTGGAGACCTTCCTTAATTCTCTGCAATACAGGCCTCTCCAAAGGGAAACTCACAACATACATCAGAGCAAGGGGAGAGAGGGGGAGAGAGAGAGAGAGAGAGAGAGAGAGAGAGAGAGAGAGAGAGAGAGAGAGAGAGAGAGAGAGAGAGAAGACAGAAGCTAGAGTGCTGCTGATTGTTTGTGTGGGGGTTTTTTTGTAACCTAATTTCAATAGTGAAATACCATAATTTTTATTACATTATACTCAATAGAATTAATTCAGTATGTCCAGACCACACTCAAAGGAAGGGAATGATAGAAGAACATGTATAACATGAGTCAAGAATCATATGGAGCCATTTTAGAGTCTGCCTATCACACTGTTCATAGTAATAACAGTAAATAACTATTAATAGAATAAATTAATGATAAATTTTCTAGGGGCTTCAACTGAAGCATAGATGAGTGATAACCTACCTGGTATAGTACAGCTTTAATGTGGAAGTCAGAAGCCCACAGTTCTAAAACTAGCTTTATCACCTGTGACCTTGGATGATTTGTGCTTTAAATCTTTCCTGAACCATAATAAGTTCTGAGGAGGTAGAAACATAGCTGAGTATAGCAGTGAGGTGTAGTAGCCAAGAGCTGAATACTGTGGAACAGAGGGAATCTAAAAGATAATCTCCAAGTTAAATGGAGAGCATTAGCCGGATACTAAAGTCAGGCAAAAACATACTAAGAAAAAAATACTAGCCAATAGCTCTGTAGATTTAAAAATCCAATGAGATACACCACATTAACAGAACAACGGATTAAAACGAAATGATTATCTCAATAGATAAAAAGCATTTAACAAAATTTAAAATCTTTTTATGATTAAATAAAACCTCTAAAACAAAAAGTAGGAATACAAGCAAATTACCTTAACATAATCAAGGCCATATATGAAAAGCCCACAGCTAACATCATACTCTATGAAAAACGAAAACATTCTCTCTAATATCAAAAAGACAAGGAAGCCAACTCTTGCCTCTTCTCAATATAGTGTTAGATGCCAAAGCTAGAGTAATTCAGCAAGAAAAAGAAATGAAAGGCATCCAACTGGAAAACAAGAAGTAAAATCATCATCTCTGTGCATGGATGATATGAATTAAAGATTCCACCATAAAAAAGTTAGAATTAATAAACAAATCCCACAAATTTTGCTGAATACTAATCAACATATAAGAGCAGTTATGTTTCTATACACTAACAATATACAATATAAAAATGAAATTAAAAAAACAATTTCTTTCACAATAGCATCAAAAAGAATAAAATCCTTAGGAATAAACAATGAATGAGGTAAAAACAAACAAACAAAAACTTGTACACTGAAAACTACCCAACATAGTTGAAATTAAAGTAAATACAAATAAGTGGGGAAGGGTCTACTTTACTATTAAGTATTAGAAGACTTAATATTGCTAAAAATGTCCAAATGTCTACTGATTAATGCAATCCCTACCAAAATCCCAATGACATTTTCTTTCACAAACAGAAAAAAACCCTAAAATTCATATGGAACCACAAAGACTCTGAATATCCAAAAGGTCTTGAGAAAGAAGAACCAAGCCAGAGGCCTGACACTTTCTGACTGCAAAACATACTATAAAATTCCAGTGATCAAAAGAGTATGGTACTTGTACAAAGATAGACACATCAGCCGATGGAACAGAATAGAGAACTCAGTAGTACACCTGCACGGATATGGCCAAATGATCTTCAACAAAAGTACCAAGTACACAATGAGGAAAAGATAGCATCTTCAATAAATGGTGTATTTTTTGTTGTTGTTTTCTCCATTATTTTTTATTTTTTATTTTTTCTTGTGACATGAAAATCCCAGAGGTAATGAACACTGAGCCACCAAGAGGATGGATGGGGCAAGGAGGGGCAGGCAACAAAAGATTTCAGGAGAAAAGCACAGTGGATAATATTTATAAATGTTATTCCACTAAATTTATTTTTAAGACAAATAATAGAGAAAATAAATAGTAAAGACAAAAAAGTTAATAAAAAAGGTATAAAAATCCTCATCTTTAATATTTGGTCATCAATTGATAAGGTATTAAATTACTAATAAATTATTAATATTTAAAGTTAATGAGGTAATTATTAGAAGATTTTAAAATAAAATCATGTATTTATAATATTTGTTTCATGGAAATGAAACTGAGGAGTAGTGAATTAGGTAAATGTTGATTTTCCTTATAAACTTATTACTTAGGGGTTTTTTTCTATGAGCATGTAGTACTTAAATGAATTTTAACATTTTGGACAATGGATAAAGCTACTGGAAGTTTCAACAAATCATTATAGAGAGATGCAATCAATCAATCTTAGGGAGAACATTGCTCCTTTTTGGGAAAAACAGATGAAGGGTCTTTTACTTTTGCAAAAGGTAGCAAAGCCATAATGGGACTATAGAGTCATGAAAAGTTAGAAGAGTAAAGTTGCCTTCAAAAACAAATAAAGCTATGTTCATTAGGAGATACTTTATTTTCCATGTGAGTAGATGGAGTGCAGAGAGAAGATTTGATGGAAAGAAAAGAGACAGAATCTGAAAGATTTGGTCCAAATACAATGGCAGCTTGATAGGATTGAGGAAAAAAACACACAACTCCAGTAAGGACTTCTCCATGATGAACTGGACTTTAGGAACACTAATGACTGGTATCATTTTTCCTTTTTAATTATACTCACTCCCTGTCTGTTGCAAGGCTGTTATATAGGACAACCTTCTGTTGGCAACGCCTAATGGAGAACAAAGAAGTGTGTACTCAATCTGAGTTTAGGGCACTGAATGGAAAAGTGGTTCCAATATACTGCTCTTCCCCCTGTGGTTTGCATGGTTCCAGGAAGTGACTAGAAGCAAACTGAACATGCCCATGGTGAAGCGGAGAGAGAGAGAAGCCAAATAACAGGAAAACCAATACATGAAAAGAAAAATAATGTTTTCTTCACTACACTAAATGAAAGAAATCCTTGAAGGTAATGGGTTTGTGGCTATATTCTCAGATTACAGTTGCAAAATTAAAGTTAAGTAACTAAATTATTTTCTTGATTACCCCATCACCATTCATTTCTCTGGTTAGTTCTACAAAGCAGGATCAAAGTAGCTTCCTTATATGGTCCTTTGTTGATAGAGTGCAGAGTCCTTCGACTTAGACTTTTTTCTTCTTTTGAGTCTCCCATCAATCTGTGGTTTCTGCAAAGCTTTCCACAAGTACTTTTCATGCAGTCCTCCCTTTGGACTTGTCACAATCTCGAGATCTGTTTTCTTTTCCTGAACTTGGCCAGCTCCCCCCGGCTGGGAGTTCCCTCCGGCTTCGGTCTGCTTCTGTTCTTGGGTAGGCTTGGCTTGGATAAATCTTATGGATGTGATTGTCTCTCTCTGACTCAGTGCCCAAACATGAAATTCTATAGTCATTTTATGACAGGAGAACATTTTTCTTAATGTCAGAGATTTCTCTTCCTTTTATTGCATTACTTAATATTTTTAATCGATTCATCTGCTTCACGAGATCTTCAGGTTATGGTTTCCATCTGATGAGACGTCTTTCTGTCCTACCTGCTGTATATAGTCCATGTAAAAAGCAGTCTATTGCCAAGATAGCATTTGCTTTAAGGCACATTCTAATAATGTAGTTGTCAACAGAGTATACATAACTTCAGTTTGATGAAAAGGATAATTTTGGAGAAAAGTAACTTGAAAGATGTTGAATTAAGAAACCATGATTTAAGTCATGGTTCCGGGTTTGTGTGTTTGTTTGTTTGTTTGTTTTTTAATCCTCACCCTAGGATATTTTTCCATTGATTTTTTAGAGTAGAAGAGGGAGGGAAAGACAGAGGGAACATTGATGTGATAGAAACAGATTGATTGGTTGCTTTCTACATGCGCCCCAACGAGGGCCCAGGCTAGGATGGAGCCTGCAACCAAGGTACGTGCCCTTGACCTAAATGAAACCCCGGAGACACTTTGGTCTATCCCTTGAGCCAAATCGGCAAGGGCCATGGTTCCCTTTCTGATATAATGTGATATTGAACAAAATCTGACTTATATTGCCTAATTATCTGGGATTTAATTTTATGTTTGAAATGTTTTCTTTTGTTCAGAAAAGAATTTTCCTTTTTACTAGTATATATTTTGTAGAATATAATATATAGTATATATTACATATTTGAGAAATTTACATAGTTATGTATCTAATGCATAGTTGAGGATTTCTGTAAATATATATTTGAAATGTATCTGTAGAGTTTGTTTAATTATTATTATAATTGTTATAAATATCTCAGCAACTGATTTTCTTAGTTTCTATACTTGACTTTGAACCACGGAGCATAACTTTTTAAGTGTGATATAAGTGATATAAAACATGAGCTACGCATATCTTATACTACTTGATTTTGATACAGCCCAACTAGTCATATGATTCCTTAATTAACTCTATATTACATTTACCTACCCTACCAGTTTATCTCTCTTTGCTATTTAGCCAACAACAGTTTTGTGGTCGTATGTGGATATTCATAAGTTTGGACTTAAAGTCCAGGGAAGGATTCCAGTAAATTTATGGAATATTAAACAAGCATGTTTCTCTCTGACTCCTCCATAGCCCACTACAATGAGCTTCCATCTATAAGGACCGAGGGAAAAGAAGAAGTGATGAAAGCACATGAACGGTGATAACCAAATTCTCAGTGATATAAAGCAGATGGGTGAGTGATAACTGGCTCTGGAAACCAGAGATGCTGAAATCTAAGTGCCTTGACAAGAAGCAAGCCAATCAGGGCAGAACTGTGGAAAAGCTGAGGAAATCAGAGGCAAGTGTTCCTCTGGAGGTAGATAGTGTGAGGTAGGTCAGAAATGTAAGAAGTAGTTTGGAAATACATAGTTATGCACATATATATATATTTCAAAGAGGAAGAGGGGGGAGAGATAGAAACAACAATGATGAAAGAGAATCATTGATCGGCTGCTTCCTGCACACCCCACCCCACACTGGGGATCTAGCCCGCAGCCCAGGCATATGCCCTGACTGGGAATCAGGAATCGAACCACTACCTCCTAGTTCATAGGTCTACTACGCTCAACTGCTGAGCCACACGGGCCAGACTAGTTACACTTTTCGTATTACCTTTCCCACCTCACACAACCTAACAGTGGCCCCTCAGTCATCTGAGCAAAAGACCACTGGTATACTTTGTGGAGAGGACGACACAGAATAACTCTGGTCTTGAAAACACCAGGCACACCGCTGACAGCAGCAGCATTGCAACAACAATAGCAGCGGAGAAATCGACATAATGGTTAGCGCTGGCCCAAACTCCCTCATCTGTTTCCCTTGAGTATTCTGGTAGCCACACTTAACTCTCCAAAGAAGGAGTCTGTATAATCTTTCTCTGAGGAAATGACAATTTCAAAGGAAAGAGCTACAGATACTGATTTTGGGAGTTCTCCAGCCCATTTAGTTGGGTGTTTGCCCCATCACCTACAGTGAATCTTATCCTTTGATAGGCCCTACCATTTACATAGATATTAGGCTTTTAGAGTTTTATTCTTAAATCTGAACAGATATTCAAGCATCACCAGGCAAATCAGAAAATGAGGAAGAACTCAACATCCATGGCATCATTTACTATACTCTTAGTGAGTTCCTACAATGTGCTAGGCCAGTGGTCGGCAAACTCATTAGTCAACAGAGCCAAATATCAACAGTACAACGATTGAAATTTCTTTTGAGAGCCAAATTTTTTAAACTTAAACTATAGAGGTAGGTACATTGTTATTAACCTAATTAGGGTACTCCTAAGGCTTAGGAAGAGCCATACTCAAGAGGCCAAAGAGCCATATGTGGCTCGCGAGCCGCAGTTTGCCGACCACGGTGCTAGGCAGTGCTATGGGTGCTGTAGGTACACAGGGGATAAAACAGTCAAAAATCTCAGTCCTTATAGAGCGTATGTTCTAGTAGAGAAGACAGGCAACAAATGTTTACTCAGTAAATAGTATAATGTATATAATATTTTAATGAACAAATGGATGAAAGGACTTAACAGATAATACAGAAAAATACATTTTAAAATCATTAGAGAAATAAGACAAGATATTGCATTTATTTCATAAGAATGCAATCCCATATTTTTTTCAAAGAAAAAATATCCATAGGGAAGTGAAATACCAAAAATTAACAATGAAGTAGAAAAAAATTTAAATCAAGAGAAAATTTTGGAAGATAAAGTGGAAAGTAGAACAAAAGGGATTGATAAACAGCATAAAATGCATCAAATTACTGGAATAAAACTACACCAACAAGCTAACAATAATAAATTAAGCTGGTGGTATTCTGGACATTTTTTTCACTTTTTTAATAATTTCTTCACTGAGGTTACATGACCTTCATATTTAAGCTATGTAAATATGAAGGTATTGCTGAGATCTGTAATCAATGATCTAAGCCTGTATATACTATATGGATGCACTCATGTGAGTAGTACTCTACATAGACTATATTCTTGCAAATATAAGAAATAAATCTCATTGAGGTATTTGCATTTCTTGAATAACCTTCAACTGACAAATATAAGAACACTTTAAAAATGGAGAATTCTTGGTGATAACCTACTTGAACATATCCCTTAAATCTTAGTGTGTCAAGTGATCACAGATTAATGAATCATCAGAAAGGCATTTTCTAAGAGCCTGAGAGAAACACAGCTACACGATAAATGTCCCAGAAAAACAATAATGTGGCAGCTTATACGAACGGCCACAGAAATGAAGAGACGGAAGCACTAAAAATGGATGAAAATCTGTTGAGTATTCTGAGAAGAGTCTGTTTTGTGTCGCTGAAATGTTGACCTGTAAATGATTTGCGTTAATGTCCACAGAGAAGTGGGACTAGGGAGGAGAGAACACGGAGTAAAAAGCTCTGAGCCTTCCAGTTAGGTATGAACTCTGCTGTGTCTGCCAGGCCAGCTCCATGTCAGTATTGCCACATCCCCTCGATTTGTGTCACTGATGATTCCACACCATCCACACCCCAGGAGAGGTTAAGGTTCACTCCAGAATGTACCACTAATTATCTTCGCACCATCTTAGGTGGAAAAACATCTCAAGGCTTTGGAAAGAATTCAGAACCTTAATGAGCAGAAATATTTTTGAAATTATGTTATTTTGAAACTCAAAAGTCGTTGTTGGCCACATTAGATGTTTGCTTTAACATTTTTCCCCCTAATCAGTTTAATTCAATACAAAGTAGATTCATCTTGTACTTCATCCAACAATTACTCATTAAAAAATACTATAATTCATGTAAAACTAGCATTTTGGGGAAAATCTCTGGGCTTTTTCCTTTTTTTTTTTTTTTTTTTTGCAACAGTTAGTAGGCATTTTCAAAATGTATCCAAGCTCTTTTGTGTATTGCTTTTAGATTCATACAGTACTCCCAGTTCTTTGTATGATCCAAATCCAGTTTATCTCTACTTTAAAAATGAGCTTTCATTCATCACAAAATAATTTGTGAAACACCTAGATAGACAAAGCCCCTGCCCTCATGGAACTTACATTTCAGTGGAAGTGTGAGAGATATAAATTGTAACTATACTAAAAGCAGTCTCAGCAACAAATGCTTTGAAAAACAAAGAAAGAAACAAAAAAACAGTGTCAGGAATGGAGAAAGACAGGCTGGTTGGTGAAGAGCTCTCTGGGTTGGCGACTTTGGGGAAGAGATCTGAATGATAGAGCACAAGGGAAGAATAACTTAGGCAGGAGGTATAGCAAGGACAAGAGTATGAGATGAGAAATAGACCAGTGTCTACGCCAGAGCAAATGGGAAGGAGTAGGAAGAGATCAGAACAGAGAGCACGTGAGGGGGTTGTCTAGATATTATTCTATTTTAAATATAGTTCTAAATATTTCATATGTGCTCATTACTCACTAAATAGAAAAATACTAGCAAAGAAACAAAAAGCTCTGCTCTTGTGGAATTTAGGGGGGGGGGGCAATTAACATATAAATAATGGCTGTTTTGTTCTCACCATGTTCAACCAATCAAAGCCCAAATACCTCATGACATGTAGCTCACTGCCCACAATTTGCACGCACCAGACTGGAAAGTTTGGCTGGGAAGGAGGGAAACATGGATGCCCCACTGTGTCATTTTGGAAGGGAGGATAATTCCACCACACTTGGAGAAACAAGGGTATTAGAAACGCCCAACATATATTTCTAAGTAAGTTAGGGCTTATATTTAATTTTCATCAGAGCTGCACCCAGCCATTCACCAGAGAGTCGAACCCAACAATCCCCTCCTGGCTCCCCTGGAAAGGCCTCCTCCATTCCACACCCAGGAAGCTCAGGGTGAAGCGCCACTCTGAGAGCTCCCATCATTCATACGTTGAATTCAGTTCTTTTATCTGAAAGGGGGAGCAGTCAGGGAAAGAAAGGCAGGTTTTTAACATCTTGTTTTTCTAGCATAGGGTGGGGGGATGGCAGGTCTACATGCACGTCACTGACTTCGATTGAAACCGAGTATAAATAGCTCCTAAGAGGACAAAACGAAAAAAGAGCATTGTCATGATTACGTTGTATGGGGACTTGATAAAATATGTGCACTTTTTAGAGCTCTGGTTTACAATTCTGCTATAAACAATGGGATATCTTTTTGGGATCTTACATTATTCTTTCCTAATAATGATGTCGTTCTTTAAATGGCTCAAGACGTTAAAGGAGCATTATCTATTTTTGTTGTTATTTAAACTCCTTGGGCTGCATTATAATAAGTGTCTCCTAAAATGCACTATGCAAGCTACACATATTTCTCCACCATGAAAAAGAAGGACATAGTTCATGTTGGGTCCAACTGAGTTAGCAAACTTGAAATTGAAAATAATCTCTGACTTTTTATAGCCTCATGTTTGTAGCCTTCAGAGCCAGCAAAAAAAAAAAAAAAAAGTGTTTTGAAGCTTGGATCTACTTAAAAAGTATGACATAAGCCACATCATTGATGTAAAAATATAGTACTGGTTATAAAATGTTATTAAAAATTAAAAGAAAAATTGGATTATTGCATAAATTACATTTTTACTCAAATACAATTTTGTCTGCAATAAAAATTAATCTTTCAAAATCCATACAATCCTCAGTTTTTACTCATTTGCTTCACTTTTGGCTTGTATACTATTAATTATTTAATAAACCTACTTATAACCCAAGCAATTTCTCTTACTTCATTTTGCATATAGATATAAAGTGTCTATGGGCATAGAAGAAAACCCCAAAGCCTACAACTATGATGAACTGGAAGCTTCTTCAAGTGTGAACTCTGAAGTGATGGGAATTATTATACTTCACATTTTTCCCTAATAAGATTAAATCATCCTAAAACTTTATCCATTTTATCCTCATAGATTCCTTGAGAAGGTCTGGGAAAAGGCATTATTATCTCTATTTGAGTAAGAAGAAAACTCAGTGTGACATTTACTGGTATTTTATTTTAAATTTACTACTATTATTAGTAGAGGCTGAAATGGAATTTGATGTATTTCAAAATGAAAAGCATTACAATCCATGAAGAGTATTTCTACATTAGAGATGATGATAAAACAAGGAGTTAAAATATAAAACTCAATGGAAAAAGCTACTTGAAAGAGGTGAGCTTATTAATTTTTCTTCCCATGTGCTTGGTCTATCATATTCTGTCTTTTATTCAAATTCACCCAGCTTTCTTGTCTTTAAGAAAAGACCTTCAGGCTCTCTTTTTTATAAAGGTTTCACAGAAATTTTAAGGAAGGATTTAAGAGAGGAGGTGATTTTGAATAATGGGCATGAAATAGGAGTGTTTTTAGAGTTAAGTATAGTATGGGAAATTTCCATCTTAAAAGAGGAAATATGAAACTATAAAATATGTTTAAATCTTTTCTAACAATCCTTTCTAAAACTTTTATGTGATTTTGCTTTTTTTCCCTTTTTTCCCCTCTCACATGACCTTTATTCACTCTCCTGGCCTACGACATCCATCTCTCTGAGGTTGTACGTGAGGGAAATGGGAATAAAGAGGTATGCTCAGCTTTTGAAAGTCAAAATAAAACTAAGCAGTAAGACAGGGTATTATCTTAAAAGACATTTTTCCACATTTGTTTACTTCTCACTTTATCTAACAACCAAGCTTACGTGACCCACAGTAACAGAATTCTCCCACGGTTGAGGAGTTATCTCTGGTCACCATTAAGGCTTAGTTAAAGTATGGGCAAAGGAGCATTAGAACAGAAAGGCCTACCCTTTCCAATTTTGGAGATTAATAGGAAGTAGAAAAGGGGAGAAATAGGAATGGAAAGGAATGTAAGAAGAAAAACTAATGTTTTCCTTCTCTCGGTTAACTAAGGCATGTGTAAGGTAGAAAGGAGCCCTTCATCCCCTCAACCTCCTACACACACATCTCCACTTCCTATTTGACAGTCTGAAAGGAGGTCCTTTGAAGACAATCTTAAATCAATCAAAGGTCAATTTGGCTGTTCAGCATGGTCAGTCAAAGGAAGACCATGAAATATTGTTTCCTGAGCCCCCTTGTTTCCAGTTACCTATGTATTTGTCTGTGGTGCTTGACAGAGAGGTTCATGGGAGTGAGAATAATACATCTTTATACCAATATTTCTCCTTTCAGCTCTATCAGTTTTTGTCTGAGGTATCTTGAGGCTCTATTGTTCAAATTATCTATCTTGTTAGGATCATTATGTTTTCCTGGTACGTTGATCCTTCTACTATTATGTAATATTCCCCTTTGCCTCTACTCTACTGATTTTCTTTGTCCTGAAGACTACTTTAACTGATTTTAATATAACCACTCCTGCTTTTTACTTAAACTAATATTTGTATAGTATATCTATTTCAATCTTTTACTTTCAACCTGCTTATATCACATTTCAAGTGAGTTTCTTTAGACTGCATATTGTTGTATCATGGGTTATTTTTTAATCATTCAGCAAATCTCTGTGTGTGTGTGTGTGCGTGTGTGAGTGTGTGTGTGCATGTGTGTGTTTAATTGATGTAGTTAGACCACATACATATCATTGTTGATATATTAGGGCTTAAGTCTGCCGTTTTGTTATTAATTTTCTGTTTGCTTCCTACATTTCCTATTCTTCTATTTCCTTTTTCTTTCTTCTGGGTAATTTGGGCATATTTTTAAGATTCCATCTTGATTTATTTAAGTTTCTGAGTATATCATTTTGTTTGATTAAGAGGTTCTAGGTATTGCAATATTTCTATAATGCAGTGTACTGATATCAGCGTCTTACCAATTCATGTGAAGAATGATACTTACTTCCATTCAGGTTCTTTATCCTCCTTATTTTTAAAATATAATTATCTTAAGTGTTTCTTCTACATACATTGAGCACCATATCAGATGTTGTTAAAATTTTTGTTTCAACCATCAGATATGATTTTAAAAAACTGACAAAAAGTTGGATAGTCTTTTGATCCCTATTTTTTCTTATTCTAATTATTTTCTTCACTTTCTAAAGTTCTAGATCTTCTGTTATTTCCTTTCTGTTTAGGGGACTTCCTTTAGCTATTTCTTAATGACAGGTTTTCTAATAACAATTTGTCTTAGTTTTCATTAATACTTATTTCCCCTTCATTTCTAAAGAAGATTTTTCTCCAGAAATCTAATTTAAAGTTGCAGTTTTTTCTTCTGTATTTGAAAACTGTGTGTCACTCCTCTTTCTGGACTCCATTGTTTCTGATGAGAACTTGCTATCATTTGATTTGGTATTTTCCTACAAGTAATGCACTGTTTCTCACTGGTCAATTTCATGAGTTTTTTTCCTCGTTAGTTTTCAGAAGTTTAATTATGATGTGTCTTGGTGTGGATTTTTCGTGTTTATCATATTTGGTGTTTGCTCAGCTACTTGTATCTATAGATTTATGTCTTTCACCAAAGTTGGGAAATTTTCAGCCATTATTTCTTTGAATGATTTTTTTAATTCCATTCTATTGTTTCTCTCCCTCTGGGATTCCAATGACACAGATGTTATTTGTCTTTTGTTGTTTTCCCACAGGTCTCTGAAATGCTATTCACTTATTTTCTGTGTATTTTTTGTTCATTGTATTAGGTGAATTTATTGTCTATCTTCAAGTTCAATGATTCCATCCAGTGCTATCTTCACTTTATTATTGAGTCCAGCTCGTGAGTCATTTTTATTGTTATTATGATTTTCAGTTTTATAATTTCCATTTGGTTATTTTTATAATGTCTATTTCTTTATTCAATATTTTATTATTTTGTTTAGTTCAAAAGAAGTTATAATTGCTTATTAAAATATTTTTATGATAGATTCTTTCTTATTAGAAAGAAGGATTTATATTATTAGAAATGAGTTCTAAAGTACACTTTCAAAGTATAGTATTCTAAATTCAGAAAATAAAGTAGCATACTGGAAGAAAGTGTGTGCTTGAAGATCAAACAGACTGGGTTTTAATGTTGTTTACATTATGTTTTCTATACACTCATTGTAAAGGAATATAGTGGTTGTAAGGATTAAATCTGTGCCAGGAACATGCTAACAGTTCATGAAGTGTAATTTTCCCATACATTTATCATTAAGATCTCCATAATAAATGTAGTTATACAATACAAAGAGCTTCAAAGGGTGAATAGGTTTTGTTAATGTCTTTTTTCCCCTTCTTTTTTGAAAAACACAAGAAATCTAAAGTACAGAAATTTTTTAACATATCTGAGATCATTCAGCTAACTAGTGACATAAACAATCTAGACTAATGGTTATCAAATTGTGGTTCATAAAGAGCCAGCCACTGCATCATCTGGGAACTTGTTAAATATACAAGTTACCAAGATCTCTCCCTGACCTATTTAAACAGAAATTCTGGGGGTGGTGCCCAGAAATGTGTGTTTTAACAAGTCCTCAAAGTGATTCTGATGCCAGTTAAATCTTGAGAACTACCTGGCGAGGCACTAATCTATCCTCAGAGTCTTTCCAATATACCTTTTAGGGTGCTACCTATTTTAATTTAGTAGATTCTCTCAGCTTGCTTATGGCACTTATACTGATGTATTGAATCCGTACATTATAATGCATTCATAACACATTGAAGAGTCTTACAATGTGGAATTCATGTCCTGTGCCATCTGTAGGGGGAAAAATAATTTCCTGGATTCCTTTTAACTCCTTACTAACCTGTCAATCTAACCAATGTCATCCTGTAATACTCTCAAGGGCCAACACCAACAAGGCAACTGACCTTATTTTGGGCATCGTAACCTACAGTTCAGCAAACCCAATTCATTGTATGTGTTACTCTGTTTTTATAGCAACATATAGGTGCCATTGGAGCAAACCATGAGAATTTCAGATCAGAATCCTTGGTTCTTTCCTTTTAAGTTTTACGTCAGCCCATGGTCATGATACTGTGCCTCTCTCTACACTTCTACTCCTGACTGAGGAATGAGAAATTGTCTGTGGTAACACAAATGGCAGTTATAAGAGGTTCAACTTTGGAGACACCTCTAAGTTTCATCCATCCCTTCCTTGGAGTAGACACTATCCTTTTAAGAATCTCCCAATGTCTGTGTCTGGCTCCCTAAAGACAATATCAGTTACCTTGGGAAGGGGCCAGAAGAAAAGTACATCTGCATCTCTGTTGCTGCAACTTTATCAGTAATTAATGCCAAAATCTTAGTGAGCTATTTGGGCCACCCAAGCTTTCCTATGTTATCTGTTCTGAGCACATGTAATTTGATCGTTGTCAATCCACACTTCTAAAAAAATACTGAATAGTACCCAAAATTATCAGTGTTCATCCATTTTAGGGCCAGGAGATATATTCTGTGGATAGACTACTAGGTGTCAACTCTAGACAGACTGGCTGGCCACAGATATTACTCTGTGCTCTCTCTCCTTGTTTTGCCATATTATTGTCCCTGGGCATTCAAAGATGGCAGTCTTGCAGATAACAACAAGCCAAGAGTCTTGTAGTTAAAGAATCAACCAAGGAGAAGCAGGGGTTACATGATTCACTAAAGCCCCAGAGGTTATTGGCCTTCCCTTACATCATTTTACACATCTTGGGAAGCTAAAGGGGGTGGGAGTGGAAGAACACTGACTTCCTATTATCCTGTGAGTTTTGTCCTCTTCGGTTGCTATGCACAATTCCATAGCCTAGAGTTGGTCACTGAGTGTCTTTGCAAGCTAGGAATATTTTTTGTAAAGCTCTTGCAACAGCCAGCAGATCTTTAAAATGTGTTCATAGTCTACCATTGTGGAGCCAAATGATGAAAGCAGAAATCCTGTCAGTATTTATCTTTATTTGTAATGGGTATTCTGGCCTGATATTTACAGTCTTATAAAATCCGTTCTATCTGTAGGCACTTGAAGGCATTTCTTTAATATGTTCTCATTAGAATAGGTATGTGATAATTTCTACTTTGGGGGAGACTGACCTCAAAACTTCTCATGCCCTTAGAATTAATCCCGGGAATATGAATTTGGTTTATAGAAAACCAACCTATCTTTGTGTGTGTACACTTGTATACAGACTGCTATGTTATGCCTTATTTCTGGGGAATTCTCTGGATTCTAGAACTTGGAAATTCTACCACTTATTTAAATTTCTTTAATGTGTTCTCAGAAGGCCTTGAATTGAGACAATGGCGCTTTCCTTGACATCCATTTTCTTAGAGTTCAATAAGTATTTTGATGCATTTTATGCTGCTCATTCTAAGCACCATCTCATCTCATTCATGGAGAAAATGATACCTCTGGTTTGAATTAACTTTTTCATGCTCTCTCTCTCTCTCTTTTTTTTTTAAATCATCATTACACTCAAAGCTCTCAGCTTAGTCTGAAGAATCTAGATGGTACAGCTTCAGGACAGTAGGTGAAAGACAGTAGCTGTTTTCTGTGTCCAGTCTCTCTATCCTGTGGGCATTAGAGCACAGAAAATAAATAGGGAGAATGCCTAAGTTCTCTGGGCTCCTTACTCTTAACAGAGGTAGGTCTGTATTTTAAATAGGTTAAAATTTATCCTCATCAGTTCCACTGTTTACTCGCCTCCTTGAACTGGCCTCACAGCAGTGTCAGTATGTACCGCACCTAGATACTGCTACTGCCCTTCTTTAAAAAATTGCAATTTAACAAGCAATTAACCAAAGTAAAGCTAGAATTCAGTATTCCAGTTTCACAGTGGCAGCCACCCTCATCCAGGCAATCAGAATATTTGCTATTGAAGACTTTTAACACAGTGTTGGTTTGAAACCACTGAGCTCCAAAATCTTTCTATCTCTGTCTTCTCACCTCTGTATGGATTCCTCACAAGAGTGTTTGCTGCTTCTCTCTGCTCTGTGCCATGTAAGGATACCATGAGAAGCTGGCAGTCTGAAAGCCAGAAGAGGGCTTTTACCAGAACCTGACCATCCAGATCTTGCACAACAGCCTCCAGACCTGTGAGAAATTCCTGTTAACCATAAGCCACACATAGGGTATTTTAATCATTACAGCCCAAGCTGAGACGACCTGCTATAGGAATCAAATTTAAAGAGGCAGCTTTCCATGAATCTATTTTGTAGGGGCCTAAAAAGTCTTAACCTATTTTTTTACAGATTTTATATTAGTTAGGGATACATTTGACGGCATATAATGAAAAACCTAAAGAACATTGACTTAAACAAGATGAGGGTTTATTTTTTCTCACAGAATTGAAATCTAAACGTAAGCCGCCAGAACTTGTGTAACCTTGCCCAAGCATGTCAAGGCCAAGTTCTTGGATATTCTCAGGACCTTTCATTCATGGGCACTCAGAGATTGGGATAGAGCTGCTCACAGATGGCAGCAGGACAAAGCACGGGTCAGCCACTCCCCATGCCAAAAGTCACAAAGATCGGAGTTCTGGTTGAACATGCAGACTACATCTTATAAAGGGGCAGTAGAGAGACTCATGTCTGAATAGGAGCTAGATTGATAAACTCACTGAGTTGTTACCCAATAGAGACTTTTTAAAACCTAAAAAGTCTAGTTGAACAGGAAATGACTTAGGTGAGGTAAATGGTGTGATAGCAGTTGACAGTATTATGATCCATGCAATAATGGGCATGATTTGATTCTACAGCAACCTCCTGAATAACAACTGAAATGTCCACTCATATAATAGTATTATTACAGGAAGTGCCATAGAATTTAACAGTAAAATTTCACTTCCTTTCTCTGTTTCCTCTCCCACTACCATCCTCACCCAAAATGAGAACTTCTTCCCACTCTCTACCTTCACTCCAACATCAAGATTTTATTTCAGAGAATTTAATGATTTCATCTGAAGGTGATCATCAAAAGTTCGCTTTCAGTATAGAGCTATTAACCCGTTAACCACTCCCAGACATTTAGATTAACTATGTATTTAGCTAAGTTTATTGATCACTACTATTATGAGCTTTCGTTTCTGGTGTTTTGCTTGTTTGCTTAATTTGATAGTATTCTCTCATCATTATTTCCCCCAGAAAGTCTACCTACCAACATATTTTAAACTCTGAATTTTTACATCTATTTTCACCATCACATGTAAGTTATACCTTGGTTGAGTAGTCATGTCATCAGTACTGAGAGATGTATCACCTTCTAGCCTCAAATGTTGCAGATGAGAAGTCTGATGCTTTTCATTTATGAATAACTTGCTGTCGCCAAGATTTTTCTTTTTTGTTTTGATTTCAAACTTATTTGCAGGATAGGTATGCGACTTTTTTCATATGCTATGCATAGAATACAGTTAAGTGAGACCTTTTCCCTTTGTTCTTTTACATGAATCTCCCTTTTGATGTCCCAGGTCATTAATTTGGTTATCAGTAGAGATCATTCTTTCCTCCAATTTATCTGAAAGAAATTACATTGTGAAATTAATAATTAATAATTATCCTTTTTTTTTAAGTTATACTAGCCTCTACCTAAGTGCTGTCATCATTCTTCTGTCCTGGTGGGCGTCAGTTCCTCTCTAGAAACGATTTCACTCTATGGGCGCTCTGTGTATTCTGACCCGTACTTTTTGCTCAGGCTTTCGGGCCTCTGCAGGTTGTTTATTTTTCTTTGTTGGGCTCAGTGGGCTCCTGTCTGGATGTTGGAATATGTGCCGTGTCAGCCATCCCACAAGAGAGTAAAAGTCATCACGTTCTTTCCCACTGTTTCCAGGGGATTCAGAGTCAGGCTGGTCCCTACTTCCCAACCCAAGCATGTGAGCAAGCTCCCTGCCGCCCACTGTTGACCGCCCCTGGGCCTCGGCTCCCTTGATTTTCTCTTTCTTGGTCTTTGGACGCCAAGGAGACCAGGCATGCGGCCAGTGTCTAGTTTTCCTCCGGGGGCCACAGATTGTTACAAGCTTTGATCTTTACAGAATATGCTGCTTTATATTACTTGTCCATTATATTAATTTTTGCAATATTAGCACAAACTCTGGGAGGAGTGGGAGGACTGGGCAAAAAAAATGTGAAGGGATTATAAAGTACAAATTGGCAGCTACAAAATAGTCACAGGATATAAAGTACAGCATAGAGAATACAGTCAATCATATTTGCAATGACTATGTATGGTGCCAGGTGGGTACTGGAAATATCAAGGGGATCACTTTGTAAAGTGTATGTGTTTAACCGCTGTGCTATATCCCTGAAACTCACACAGAATAATATTCAATGTCAACTGTAATTGAAAAATAAAATTTTAAAAAATATTACCAAATGTTTAACAGATGAAAACAACACACAGGTATTATCTCACAGTTTCTGTTGGGCAGGAACCCAGGCATGACCTGAGTGGGTCCTAATCAAGATTTCCACCAGGGCTAGATTCTAACTGGGGTTCAACTGGGGAAGGGTCTGCTTCCAAGCCCACTGGATTGTTGGCGGTGTTCAGCTCCTTGTAGGCTGCCAAACACAAGTTCTTAGTTTCTTGCTGGTGCTTGGCCTACAGTAGTGGTTCTCAACCTTCTGGCCCTTTAAGTACAGTTTCTCATGTTGTGACCCAACCATAAAATTATTTTTGTTGCTACTTCATAACTGTAATGTTGCTACTGTTATGAATCGTCATGTAAATATCTGATATGCAGGATGGTCTTAGGCGACCCCTGTGAAAGGGTCGTTCGACCGCCAAAGGGGTCGCGACCCACAGGTTGAGAACCGCTGATCTAGAGTCTCCCTCAGCTTCTTGCTGTATGACCCTCTCTATATGGCAGCTCGCACAAAACCTGGCCTATTGTTTCTCAAAACTAGTGAGTAAGAAAGTCTTCTCCCATGACAGGCCTTAGAATCTTGTCTTTGGTGATTGCATACCCATAATCAGGCAGATCCTGCCACCTTTGTGATATTCTGTATGGCTAGAAACAAGTCCTAGGTCCTGCCCACACTCAGGAAGAGAATCACAAAAGGCCACGCACACCATGTATGGGCGTCATGGGAACCACCTTAGAGTCTGTGCACCACAGATATATATCCTGGGAAGGAGAAAGGCCACTTTTTTTCTTCTGTTAATACCACCTGGGTCCCAAGACATAGTTGGACCCTGTGTCTCATAGACACTCCTCACTCCCCCCCCCGCCCCTCCCAACACACTATTTAAGCTAGGGGAGTTATAATGAACGGCTTAGTTGCAGAGAGGAAGAGAGCAGCATTCAGGCAGCCACCGTCCCAGAGTTCCCAGCTCTATCAGCTTCCTCTGTAAAACCATCCTTCATCCCTGCTCTGTCCACTTTAGATCAGCCCACAGCCAGGTTTGGCCTGGGTTACTAACACAGCTTCCACACCCATCTTCTGACCTCTGGGCTTAAAATATTTCCATCGATCCCCCAATTGCTGGAGCAATTTTTCTGAAATCCAAAATTAATTTAGTCTCTTTCTTAATTAAAAGCTTTAGGTGGCTTCTCATTACTTTTAAGACAAAAATCTAAATTCCTAAACACTGGTCAGAAAGTCATGCCTGGTTTAATCCTTCCAATCTAGTCCCTCTCTGGTCTCCCAATCTAGTCCCTCTCTGGTCTCCCAATCTATACGGTCCAATCACAGTTAACCTCCTTCCTTCATTTCTCTGACATTGTCACTACATCATGGCATCACCTTCAGACCTTTGTGTAAGCTATTCCCTTGCCTGAGATATTTTTCCTTTGCCTTGAAACTGTCACTGATCTTTCATGTAACAGTACACATTAAATGATTTGAGGAAACGTTCCTGACCCAGCAAGTCCAACGTAGACTCCTCCTTATGGCTTCTTTGCCCCCTGCCCCCCACCCCAATACTTCCTGGGTTATATAGTCAACTCGGCATGCAATGGAGGTGTTTTCTACAATGAATTAACATTTTTAATAGATATGGTGGCCTCTCCTATCATACTATAAGTTCTATGAGAGAAAAATCTATGTTTAGTAATTTATTTTTTTCTACCAACTATCAACATGTATGCAAGCAACAAGCACACTTAGGCTAACTTAACCCAAAAAAGAAGTAATCAAAGGAATGTGGATTAGTTCACAATACCAAAATGGAAAAATAAAAACAAAAACGAGGAACCATGACAGAAAGAACAGGTACCATGGTAGCAACAGTGAGCTAGAAAGCAGGAACGAGTGAGCAGTAGTAAGACCACGCCATACAAAAGAAAAAGTGAAATTTCTCTCCTCTCGCTGCTTGAAGTTCAAATTCTCAAAAGAGATTCCCATTGAGCTAATTTGGGGCATATCTAAGGCCACTAGACACCATTATCTCCAGGTCTATTTATGGTGAGGAATGTATAGTTCCCAAAACAAAATTGGAATGTTGCGCTCAGTAACAGGAGGAATGAATAAAGAATAAACAAAAACGACAGATGTTCACTATAATCCTAGTCACCCACAGCATTAGTAGGCTTGCCATAAATATTTGTGGAATGAATGAATGGACATCTGAAATAGACTAAACTCAAGGTAGCTATCTACTTACCAGTTATGAAGGAAGATTTGACAAAATTTTAAACCACTTTATAGAAGTATGATTGACATGTAAAAAGCTGTATATATCTAACTTGATGAGTTTTGGATAAGTATACACCACCATCGCTACCATCAAGAACACAGACATGTCCATAGCCTCTTAAAGTTTCGTCCCACCTTCTTTATTATTCTATATGTGTGTGTGTGAGTTAACAACACAACATAAGATCTATCCTTTTTTAAAAAAAAATGTAAGTGTACAACACCATATTAGTAGCCATAGGCACAATGCTGTAAAGTAGATCTCCATAATTAATTTATCTTGCATAATTAAAACTTCATACTCTTTGGCCATTACCTCTTCATCTTTCCCTACTCCCAGCCCATGGCCATCATCATTCTCCTCTCTGCTTCTATGAGTTTAGTATTTTGGATTCCACATGTAAGTGAAAAATATTTCACATATAGTGAAAAATATTTCACTGTACATATATGCTACATTTTCTTTATCTGCTCATCCGTTAATGGACATTTAGATTGTGTCCTTATCTTAATTATTGTCAATAATGCAGCAATAAACATGGGAGTGCAGGTATCTCTTTGAAATCTTGATTTCAATTCCTTTGAATAAATACCCAGAAGGGGGATTGCTGAGGAACCTCCACTTTTTTTTTTTTTTTGCAAGAGCTGAACCATTTTACATTCTTACCAACAGTGTTCCAAAACTTGTTATATTTGTGTTTCTTTTTTAAAAAATAATAGCCATCCTAACAGTTGTGAGAAGATATAGTTGTAGTTTTAATTTGCATATTCCTGATGGCTAATGAAGTTGAGTGACTTTTCATATGCCTGTTGGTCATCTGTATATCGTCTTTGGGAAAAATATCTTTTCAGGTCCTTTGCTCAATTTTTTAAGTTTTGGTTGTTATTTTGTTATTGAGTTGTAGGAGTGTCTTATACTTTGGATATTAACTACTTATCAAATATATGGTTTACAAATATTTTCACCCATTCTGAGATTGCCTTTTCATTTTGTTGATTTTTTTTATTTTTTTTTTTTGCTGTACAGAATCTTTTTACTTGATGTAGTCCCACTTACTTTATTTATTTTCTGCTTAATTTTTAAAAACTATTTTATTGTATAAGTTTTAGCTGTAGATCATTATAATTCAACATCTGGGTACATTACGAAGAGATTACCACCACAAGGCTAGTTACCATCACCTTACAGGTGACTCCCTTCACCCATTTCACCCATCCCCCACACTCCCTCCACTCTGGTAATCACTAATCTATTCTCTGTATCTATAAGTTTATTTTTGTTTTGTTTGTTCATTTGTTTTGCTTCTTTTAGACTACATATGGGTGCAATCATATAGTATTTGTCTTTCTCTGTCTGGCTTATTTCCTTTAGCATAATACCATCAAGGTTCATTTGTTTATTTTTATTTTTAGGGCCTGTGCTTTTGGTTACAGATCCAAAGAAATCACTGTCAAGGAGCCTTTCCCTATGTTTTCTTCTAGGAGTTTTATAGTTTTAGATCCTATGTTTAAGTTATTAATGCATTTTGAATTGACTTTTTGTACGATGTGAGATAAGGGTCCAATTTCATTCTTGCGCATATGATTATCCCGTTTACCTAGCACCATTTTCCTATTTTGTATTCCTGGAACCCTTTTCAAAATGAATTCACAGTATACACGAGTTTATTTCCAAAAGCAGGTAATAATGGTTTTTTCTTTCCTTCTAAGGTTGTTGTAAAGATTAAATGAGTTATTGCAAACAGTGGCATAGAGCAGTGCTTGGCACACTGTTATGGCTGAGTCTTACCTCCGTACGTCTTCATACTTACCTTACCCATTCATACACCGACATACCTCTTACTCAAGGTAAAGAATCCCAGAATTATTCAAATACACACCCTTGAACAGTGACCGACCTAACTATTAGAGTTAAAATTCTATACCCAAAGATGACAAACCCAAGAAAACCACTCTTCTTAAAGAATTCTGCCTTACTATTTTTCTTTTGGTGCTATGTATTAGAATATTTTAAAAAAACATGTAAACAGATTATATAGAGTCAATTCCCATCAATATCCTTGGTACAGGAAAAGCGGTACTCTTAAATGTAATACTATAATGGTAGGCTTATCACCTAAAAGAATAATATTAACAAATTGAAAAACGCTTTTACTTCTTTGTCTAAGTGCTCAGCATACATTAGTTTCCTTTATGTGATAAGCCAAGGTTAGGCTGCAGTGGAAAATATTACTAGCAAAAATAATCTCTACGGAAGTCACATTCTTATTGGCAATATTCTACAAAAGCTAAATGGTATTCCACTGGGAAGACTTCTGGAATTCTGCAAGCATAAGAAATTTTTGCTCTTTATTTGTTGAGTACTTAATTGAGAATACAGTTATTGTTTCATACTTCCTGATTCACATCAAATTCCAAAGAAAGGAAGTTTTCTCCTGGTTTAATGAGTAGCATTAGACATCATTTTTGGAGAAATGGTTATAAATGATATATAAATGTTTACACTAATGAAAATTTCTCAGACTGTTTTTTTGTATTTGTAACAGAAGATGTTTGTCAACTAGAACCTGACCTGGTACCCCTACATATTTAACAGACAAAATGAATGTGCCTGTGATTAAAGTTGAAGTATAGACCATACTGGACCTTGGTTCTCAGGTTGCCATTTGCTCAGGTCCTTGAGTCTATTCCCATTGGTATTTAAAAGCAGTAAACAGACAACTGTGTGATCTACTGAACAAAGGTCTTTCTATAGAGAATATTGAGTTAAAAACACTGACCTTCTAGACTGGAAGGGTCCAGCTGGAGAGTTGCACCACTGCATGAAAATGGGCAATTCGAAGGATTTTTGTTTGCTTTTTTAAAATCTGTGAACTGAAAGGGTATCCCACAGAGTTAGGAAACAGGAAATAAATATGTTTTTTAAACTTTACACCAAATGGTTTCAGGTTTGATTCCAGGTCAGGGCACATAGCTAGCTTGCAGATTGGATCCCCTGTGGGAGCACGTGTGAGAGGCAACTGATCAATGTTTCTCTCTCACATTGATGGTTTTTTTCTCTCTCTCTAATCAATACAAAAATAACATATCCTTAGATGAGGATAAAAAAAATAATAAATAAACAAACTGTCCATTTTCCATTGCCTTGCGAAGCTGCCTTTGTAATTTTTAAGTTCCCATAAGTCTTTATTCTATTTCTTCTCATTTTTTTTATGTCTCAGTTTTTCACTATAATGGAACATGATGTTTGTGAAAAAAATGTAGAAAAAAATATGGAAAAACCATAAAGAAGAAAATAAAAATTCCCTATAAATAAAAAATATTAAAATTTTGGAGAATTTTCTTCCAGTTTATAGAATATATTTTATTGACAAATGCAATAATTTTCATACAGGAATAGCCAAAAAAAAAAGCAGGCTCAAGTAAGCAAAGATGGTTGCTGAACAGGCTGCTAAGAAGGGAGTGCAATGTAGCAGGAAGGACAAATATAAATTTAGGTACAAAAACCTAGAGATAGAAGCTGGAGTAGTGCCTAGGAGCAGGGAAGGGTGCCTGTGAATGTGTAAGTATGAGAGAGCAGGAAAAAATAAACCAAAACCTGCTGTGGCCAGGTGCTCTGAAAGTGTTGGGGGGCACAAAATATCTAGTAAAACACTTTAAAATAGTTTGATGAGCTATCTCCCCTATAAGATCCTCAATAAAATTCACATTACTCACAAAGGTTTTTGTTTAACAGGCTTCTTTAGGCAAGGGACTTTACATTTTTGTTCATATACTTGAAAATAAATTCTGAAAGATCTTGAACATTTTTAGGCTCACATCAGATATTTTCATCCCGTGTAAATAGTTTCAAAACATAACTTCTGACAGGCTGCAAGTATTGACATTTTAAAATAGAATCACTACCTCTTTCATTTATTTTATCTAAGAATCTGAAGATAATGGCAGTTTGATACCTACCATCATCTACTTAAAAGCCATGAAAATCTTTAACAGTGAAGAGGGTGGTGGCAAAAGAATCCAAAATAAATCACAGCACGTTTTTAGACGACCTGCCTTGTATGAGAATATAAACCCAACGAAGTGAAGGGTTAGAAGTGAATTCACTTAAGAATATCTATGAGCTCTTGTTTATTAAAAAAAATATTTTTATTGATTTCAGAGAGGAAGAGAGAGGAGGAGAGAGATAGAAACATCAGTGGTGATAGAGAATCATTGATCAGCTGCCTCCTGCCACCCCACAATGGGGACTGAGCTTACAATCCAGGCATGTGCCCTCACTGGGAATTGAACCATGACCTCCTGGTTCATACGTTGATGCTCAACCACTGAGCCACACAGGCCGGGCTCTATGCCCTCTTAAAGCAAGAGGCAAAGAAGATAGCCAACAGCTGGAATATAGGTATACAATCCTTTCTTCCTTCTTTCCTTTTATGTCCCCCTACAAAAACGCATAATACATACAGTTTTAAATCTTAGAATTTTTACATGGCATCCATTGAGGAAGATATTCTTCAAAGATCTTTTAAGTTATCTTATTACCATATGCTATTATTGATTTATTAGTGAAGCTTGAAACAGCCAGTGACTTGGGCAGAGATTATATTCAGATTTTGGAGTATAAAATTGCCAGGTTTTCTATAGCTCTGAGCTTTGTTATCTACTACTTTAAACTATTAAGTTTTGTGGTTTCTCGCCATCTGAGATGGGGGAATTGTGGAGCTCCCATAGACAAGAAAGCCACAAAGTGGGAGTTCTTGCCCAAAGCAGTGGTAGTCTTTATAGCATAAATGATTCTCAAGTTTCTGCCTGCCATTCGATGATTTCTGGTGCATCTACATGGGTTTTTTTTAGTATTTTTGGCAGGTTTTGTAATTGTTTACATGTGGAGGAAACTCCTGAACTTTTCCTGCCATTATTATGAAAATCTTGCCCACGTGAGTATCATTAGATTATTAAAAATCTTTGCTAATTTGATAAGTGTAACTTACTTCTTTTTTAATATTATAATTCTGATTACTGGTGTGGTTAAACATTTTTTGTATGTTTATTGGCTATTTGTATTTCAGCACTTGTAAATTATCTGCTCATTTCCTTTGTCTATTTTGAAATTCTGGAATCTTATTTTTTATTGATTTAGAAGAGTTTGTATTATTAAAATATTATTACTCTGCCAAAAGTTATTCTTTGAAAAATACTTCCCTGTTAGTGGTTTACTTTAAATTTTGTTTATGGCATGATTAACATATAAATTGATTTTTAAAGGAGTGACATCTCTACACATTTCAATCTTCTTATCTAGGGGCCCAGTTTATATTTCCATTTGTTTGAATTGGTGTTTATCTATCCTGCTAATAGAGTGAATTTTAATATGGATCTTGTTTATTACATTTTTAATGTTTTCCTTCGTTGAATTGCTAGGTATTTTCATTACAACTTGTAATGATCATTGTTTTTTATAAAACCTGTCCCACCTCACTAACTTTTTTATCATTTTGACAGTTACCTATATGTATTGTCTCACTTAATTCTCAAAACAATATTATTATGAAAGTGTTATTATTATCCTCATTTTTATATGAAATATATCAGCCTATATGGGTTTAAAAATATATGAAATATAATATAATGAACAATCTTGTATACAATATTAAACTATGAACCTACTTCTTGATATCATTTGCCTCACTCTTCACAGTTGACTCCTTATTTGAATTTAGTGCAGCAGGTCTTAATAATGCCATTTTGTTCAATAACATCCTATATAATAAAAGGCTAATATGCAAATCAACGGAATGGCAGAACAACCAGTTGCTATGATGCACACTGACCACCAGGGGGCAGACGCTCAATGTAGGAGCTGCCCCCTGGTGGTCAGGGTGCTCCCACAGGGGAAGCACCACTCAGCCAGAAGCCTTGAGCCGGGCTCACAGCTGGTGAGCACAGAGGTGGTGGTGGGATCCTCTCCCGCCTCCATGGCAGTGTAAGGTGTCCGACTGATGGCTTAGGCCCGCTCCCACTCCCCAAGTGGGCCTAAGCCATCAGTCAGACATCCCCCAAGGGCTTCCAGACTGTGAGAGGGCACAGGCCAGGCTGAGGTACCCCCTCTCCCTGAGTGCATGAATTTTGTGTACCGGGCCTCTAGTTTTGTTATAATGTTGCTGATAAAAAAAATATCGATTTCCAGCTGGGGCCACTGCGAGTGTAGAGTTTGCACATTCTCCCCATGTCTGCACAGGTTTTCTCTGGGTACTCTGGCTTCCCCCCACATCCCAAAGATGTGCACATCAGGTAAACTGAGGTCTCTAAATTGCCCCAGTCTGAGTAAGTGTGGGTGTGGGTGTGAGTTTGCCCTGTGACGGAAGGGCATCCTGTCCAGCGGAGGTCCCACCCTGAGCTGCCAGAAGAGGTTCTGTCCATGAGGAAACATGAACTGAAATAAGCAGTTTGGAAAATAATAATCTCACTTCTTTTTCTTCATTTTTCTTTAATCTCTGAATAGCTCACAACATCCTCAGTTACTTAAAAAAAGCATACTTAATATTGTCCATGAATGCTTAGTAAAGTAATAAAATTACTTTTTTCCACATGAAAAATCTTTCCTTCCTTCCCCATATATTTCATAGGCTCCAAAATGATAAAAACAAAACTTGGGATATGGTAAGTATCAAAAAAAACTAGCTGTTACTATTATCATTGTTATTACTAAATTAGTAGTCACAGATAGTTACAAAACCAAACAGACAGAAGCCATTAGAGCAATAAACAAAGCAGTAGGCAATATATTCGTTAGTTTGCTAGGGCTGCCATAACAAATTACCACAAATTGCATGGCTTTATAATATAACTTTATTGTCTCAAGCACAGATCTGGAGGTTAGGCATCTAAGAACCAGGTGTTAGTAGGGTTCGTTTCTTCTAAGAGCTTTGAAAAAGAATTTGTTTCCTGCTTCTCTGCTAGCTTCTGGGATTTTGCTGGAAATCTCGGCATTCTTTGACCTGTCAAAGCGCACCAGCTCAATCCCTGCCTTCATCTCCACATGGCTTTCTCTCTGCATGTGTATCTATCTCCAAATTTCTTCTTTTTAAAAAGACACCTGTCATGCTGGATTAGTGCCAATCCTAATGACCTTCTTTTAATTTGATTACCTCTGTAAAGATCCCATCTTTATATAAGGTCACATTCTGAAATCTGAAAGGTTAGGATTTCAACAGATGAATTGCAGGGTGACACAATTTAACCAATAACACATCATAACCCATTAATAAGTAATATTTCATTGGGTATTTCTTAAGTCACATTTTTACATAGTGGTTAATCATTCTCATCATTTTTTTTTCATGAACAAGTTCTAGATATTTGTATTAGAAATCCAATGTGCATTCTTCACTCTTTATTGGGTATGCTTATGTTTAATTCATAGCAAACTGTTGTTCACAGTGATCTCAAGAATCTCTGTTGCCGCCTATTTTCCTGAGTTCAAGGTACCCTGTCATCAATAATTAGCTATGAGAGACAAGGAACACCAGATGAGCAGACAACTTTAAAAAAAATTGCTTTAAATAGATTTTTCCCCCATGTTATAGCAATGTCACCTAAAGTCTCATATGGCAAAATTGTTTCACATTGTTAAAAAAGAAACCTTATGCCGAAACCGGTTTGGATAGAGCGTCGGCCTGCGGACTGAAGGATCCCAGGTTCGATTCCGGTCAAGGGCATGTACCTGGGTTGTGGGCACATCCCCAGTAGGAAATGTGCAGGAGGCAGCTGATCGATGTTTCTCTCTCATCGATGTTTCTAGCTCTCTATCTCTCTCCCTTCCTCTCTGTAAAAAATCAATAAAATATATTAAAAAAAGAAACCTTAATAGGCTTAAACAAATATGCCAAGAATGAGACGGAGAACAAATCACTGAGGCATTCATTTAATTAAAGTTGATGTCTGCATCTCTTTCTGAGTTTATTGATATTGTATATTCTTATTGACTTGAGTAGGGTGAACTTTCCATAGCATTAACCATGTGGTGAACTGTAAACTTGTAGCTATACTAAAGAAAAACGAATGCATGTTCTAGGTCACAGATACTGCCAAACCAACTGTTATTGCAATCAGATTGTTTTATTGAAACTATACAAGTACTCACATGCAGAAATAGTAGTTGTTGGTAAAAGGTTGAAAGATAGGAGCTTGTTGTTTGTTTTTGCTCTAAACTATACACTTTCTCTTGTTTGCTCTGACTGAAGTGTCATCATGAAGGAAAGCAGGGCTGGCCTGAGGTCAAATATCTGAGTGGCCAAATTTACCAGCTCCCTTTTTTTCAGCTTCTTCTTCTTCTCCTCTTAAGATCGCCTCCTGCCCAGAGCACAGTTATTAAATATTGTCATCTTTTTATGACTGCAAGTCTTTCTAGCTCCAGCTTTTCAAAGGGAGAGTGGTATGATACAAACACTGATAAAGTATATTTTATTGAATACATGAATGAATGAATCAATTGGTGAGTGAATTTCATCCAACCAGCACTGACTTTTAAAAAAATATATTTTTATTGATTTCATTGATTTCAGAGAGGAAAGGAGAGGGAGAGAGAGAGATAAAAACATCAATGATGAGAGAGAATCATTGATCAGCTGCCTCCTGTATGCCCCCTACTGGGGATTCAGCCTGAAACCCAGGCATGTGACCAGACCTGGAATGGAACCCTGACCTCCCAGTTCACAGGTCAATGCTCAACCACTGAGCCACACTGGTTGGGCAAGCACTGACTTCTTACTATTGAAAATCCAAAATTAATTTCCCTTTCCTTATTTTTTACTACGTTTAGTGTCTCCAGTTTGTCTAGTTATAAAAATGTAAGATTACAAGTGTAATAATTAACAGTATTAATAATTTACCATCCAAAGTTATTTGCTTTCCATTTAAATGAATCTCTGCTTTGTAGCATTTCAGCCACAATGGTAAGAAAAACCTTAGACTGTCACTTAAGTCTATTTTTCGGTTGTTCTCCAAGTAGCAAATCCAGTCCTGAGCAGAATGGCTAGGTGCATAGCAGACGCATGATATAAGTGTATTTACTGACTGATGAGAAAAGATGAGAATTCAAACACTGGGATATTATCTTAAATATGAAAATCTGGGTTTTGTTATATTTCACTGAAACCAAGATTTTTACATCATCAATAAAAACTGGGAAAATACTCAGTATTTCCTGATAATCTCAACTAAGTAGTTCAGGTTGATGAGATCAAGTTTTGATCAGAGAAGATGACAGTGAGAAGTGTTTCTCCATTTCAGGCATCAATAGTGGACAGTTTCCTGGCAGCCTGGGAAAACAGGATGTTGTGTGGCAATGTGACAGAGCAGATTTTTTTTTTTTACAGGAAAAGGGGACTTGAAAGTTAAGTCAAAAACTGGTTTTAGAATATAGTTGAAACACAAACTATTATTGGTCCTATCTATTTTGGTCGTTGCAAATCCAAGCTTCTTATTACCATGGGAATATTTAAATGAAATTGTGTAGATATGAATAAAACCCCCTAATCTGAAGTCATGAACTGCATTTCCTAATGACAGTAAATATTTCAAAACATCTTCCTGCCAAATATTCTAGTAAGCATTATCTATCTTACGAAAATCCTAAGGCGATACTCTGTACTAAATTAAACGAGGCTTTATTTCCCACAACTGCCAAAAACATGACAAAAGTTCATGTTCTCTTTATCCAGACTTCTGGACTGGGACTTCTCAATGAAACTTGTTCCAGAGACATAATTGTTTGGGTCTTTCCTGCATGGAGTTCCTCAACATATTACTGAAGTAGAGATGAAAAGGTAATAAGGAAAATGCTTCTAAAATGTGTCAAGTTGTCAGCGTTATCAAGAACACTTTCAAGATCATCTTAGGTGTATAAACACTACACAAATAAAATAGACAAATTTCCTGCCCTTTAGAAATTCTCAATCTAAGATAAAGTACTTGAAACTAACATTAGAGTTACAGAGTCAATGAATTTAGAACTTGATAAATATTTAATGATTACCAATATGAACATTGAGGCTAAGGACTCAATACAATGTTCTAACTTGATGAGTCTAAACTAGAATCCTGGTTTCTGGATTATCAGTCCAGTACACTATCCATTTGCTTAAGCATCCAGATTTCTTAACTGTTCATTTCTAGTGCATAGAAGTACACTTTTCCATTCTGAACTTCAGTTTCCGTGCTGATAAAAACCTTTATCTTTGCAGGTGGAAGTGTGAAGGACCGAAGAAATAACCAATCTCCAGAACCAGCACAGCGAGCCTTTATTGCCACCGCAATGCACTCATCTCTGTAGGAAATGGGAGTGGCATAGGCCTGGTCTCTGGTTGGTTCCATTCAGATGCATTCTTACAGGAAGCCAAGAAGATTAAAGAAGCTGAGGAGGGATGGGAAATACGTATTTTGCTATCGTGCATTTTTGCGTGGAGTTGGTTTTCTTCCAAACTGTAGCAACCCCCACAGAGAGGATTTGGGTTTGTTATTCCTATTGAGTATAATATTAGAGTTACAGTATCATCTTCTGTATCAGCTAAAAACCAAAAATGGGAAAAACTATTTAGAAGAAAACAAGTGGAAGTATTTAGCTAAATACACTTTTCATGTTAAGAGGTCTTGACTGTGTGTTGCTTTGTTGTTACGGATGGTGTTTGGGTGAGATCAGTAAATAGGAGAGCTCTTTCTCATCAATAAATGTGTTTCAGTTAGAATCAGAACTTTAAAAATAATCATTTATTAAACTATTAATAGTTTATTGATCCTTGTTAAAATGATCGGCTACCTACTGCATGGCCTCCACCAGGGATCAAGCCTGCAACCCAGGCATGTGCTCTGACCAGGAAGCAAACCAGCAACATTTCGGTGCAGAGAACAACACCCAAACAATTGAGCAACACCAGCCAGGGCAAGTCAGAATCAGAGTTTGCAGAATGGCAGCCTATAGTCAGATTGGGCCTTCAGGTCTATATTCTTTGAGTGGCACAATATTTATTTTAATTGTCTTAAGGCCCCTTTAACAGGAACATACATTCTCCATATCTCCGCAGGCCTCACCAATCCATATAACTTACATCTGGATATTTCATTCTTTTACATTCCCCCTGGCCCCTGAAAGCATTAAAGTTCACAGTTCCTGAGATGGGTATTACTGTTAGTTCTGTTTTCTCCAGAGAAGAAAATACCTGGATAGAAAAGGAGTAAACCTTAACGGTAAGGGGGGATGGGAAGAAGCCACTGAAATTATTTGCAGATAGCTAAACAATTTCTAAAATGTAAATGGAGGATGGAAATCTATTGAAGTATACAGCCGAATAATAAAATCACTTTCATAAAAACCAAGATTTCAGAAGACAAGAAGAGAGGACCACCCTGTCCAGGAGGTCCCTTGGGTAGCAGTTAGAATCGCCTTTGGCTGGATGTCACAAAATCCTAAGTGCTACGTCTCAGAATTCCAGATTCAGCTCAAGGCTGAGACACTGCTCCAGGGAGTCATCAGGACTGGCTCCTTCTCCTTTCCAACTACTTTCCCAAGTGTGTAGATTCTGTTCTTATGATGGCAAAGTGGCTCTTTTATGTCCAAGCAGATGTCCCAATCCAGATATGAACAAGGGGATAGGCCAAAAAGGAAAAGATGCATTCTTACTTTTGAGCACAAAAAATTTTCACTTTTTAAAAGTCTCATCCAGTAGATTCCTACTTGCATTTTATTAGTCCAAAGTGCCTTGCATAGCCAAATCTAGCTGGAAGGTAATCTCAGAAAATTAGTACTTCTACCTGAACATCTTGAAAATAGTTAGGGTCCTGTTGCTAAAAAAAAGAAGACAAGAAAAGCTTTGAAGTAATTTGTTATTAGCTAACAAACAGCATTTTCTACATGCCATACACTTTACATATAATAACGCATTTAATGCAGGTAACCTCTGCATTAGACGCCATTATATTTCCACTTTGAATATAAGTAAACTGAAGCATACAGGCCTTTAATAACACGCAAAAGACCACCTAGCTAAGAAGTGGCAGAGCCAAGGTTTGATCCCAAGTACTCTGTCTCCAGATACCATGATAATACCAGATTCTGTGTATGACACACCCAAAGAGGCACAAGTGTTAGAACTGGCAGCTACACAGAGGGTGGCAGGGATGCTGTTAGCTAAACTGAAAGTCTGACTTCTAAACCACACCACAGGGTGACTGACAATCCTATTCCTCATCCACATTTCCCACTCCTCCATCCATTTGACTCCAAAATGAAAGATAAAAACATTTTCTACCACTTAGTATCACTTAAGACTCTTTCAGCTTTGAGTAACAAAAAAGCAAAACAATACTAATGGTGCAAACAATAAGAAATTGTATTGGTTCATATAATGGGAAATCTACCAGTAAAAGCGAAACAGCTAATTCTAGTATGCCCGGACTTCAGCTTCATTGGAACACTATTTTCTTTGGTATTCTCTCCTCTGTGAGTTAGCCTTGTTTTAGAGGTAGTTTTCCTCATTATAAAAAATAGATGACAGAAGTAAGTGATGCAGTATTTTCCTCGTTTCTTTCTTGAAGGAGAGAGAGAAACAAATTCTCTATAATTCTCTCTTAAGAGCAATTAAGGACTACCTCCCCACAGAAAAGTTTCCAACTACTCTCCCAGGTCCAGAATTGGTTCCCTTGCCTATTCCTAAAACAATTACTAGCGTAGTATAGAACTGTAAAAGTCCAAAACAGAGAGTTAATGAGGAAATAATGAAAACAACCAAAAAAAAATCATTGAAGTGAAGAGTAAATAACACACAAAGTGTCTGACTAGTATAAGATTTCCAATCAAGGAATACTGAATGCTGGAATACAGAAGAGTATATTCTCAAATTTATCAGGGTAAAGATATAATTTCTAACCCTAGAATTATATTCCCAGCTAAACTATCAACCAAAGATGAGAGCAAAATAAATACTTTTTCACATACATAAATACTCACGAGTTTCATTTCATATGTACAACATTCGGAGGAGGTCATTTAAGGATATATGTCAGAAAAATGAGAATAAAAAGAAAAACAGAAAAAGTATGGAATACAAATAACTGGTATCCTTGAAAGTGGGATGTAGGCGGGATAGGAAATACAAGGATTGGTGAAAATCTGTGTAAGAATCAATGATGCCCTGAAATTTCTTTTCACATTACGCTGCCAGGTGTCAGCTCACCAAAGTGGTCTGAAGCCTGAGACTTACTCTTCAGAGGTTAAACCAGAGGGATTTTGTATTCAGTGATAGTAACTGAAGTGGGAACACTATAGTGAAAGAAGGGATTATACTGAACAGTGAGGTACTAAAGCTCATTCTTCGACTGAGTATTGGAGATTTTCTCTTTGGGGAATGTGTTGAACCCAAGAGATAAATACTTAAAGGTATAGACAGAGACCTCCAGCGCAAGGTTCCCACCCTAACCTCAAAACCCAAACCCCACTCTCTCCATATACACAATGTACGTTTAGGTTTTTAGTATCTCAGTCATATTAGAAAATAGAAAACCAAGAATAACTAAAGATATATGAGAAAATTCCACATGAAAGACAGGTACTAAATTATATAGGAAAAATAAAGAAGCACTGAGGAAACATAAAATCTTCAGAGAAATAAGGAAATATTTCCAAAGAAAACCTATAATTACTGGCCTCAGAGATAAAACAAGAGGAAATAAGGACAGGAAGCTGAAAAAGATCTGTTTAAGAATAAAAAAGAAGTCTAAGAAATTAAAATATGATCACATAAAAAAATTCAGTGAAGATGTGGAAGACGGAGAGAGCTAAAGAAATTTTCCATAAAATACAAAAGCGGCCACTTCTCAGAACAACAGTGGAAACAGAAGTCAGTGAAGCCCTGTGTTTAAAACCTGAGGGTGGTGTGTGACATCGGCAAGATAATTGAATAAGCTGTCCCTTGCTATGTCCCCCACAGGAAACAATGTGGTAACCATCCAGCAACACATGCCAAGGCACCCGGGAGAAGTGTTGCCCACCTATGAATTGGGTGTTAAGCAAACAGACCTTGGTCCTGGTTGTGGATCCTGAAGTGGCCCATGAACTGGCTCCAGGCTCTCTTGACCAGGATCCAGGAGCCCTGGAGAACACGGATCTAGGCGATCACCCATGGATGAGCGAGCCTTTCTGGAAGTCCAGGAGTCCAACAGAGAAGTTCCAGCACGCTGTTGGAGGAAAAAATACCCAAGACCAGGCGAATTGAAAAAAGTGAGAGGAACAGCTTGGCATTACCCACATTACCCCTCTTCCAAGGTGGCACAGCTCAGTGCCAAGAGAGCCCTCCTCAGCCCAAGACCCTTCCCACGAAGTGAAAGTGAGTGAGTGAGTGCCTAGCTTCCCAGTCCTGTGGGAAGCTGCCAGGGGCCAATTTCTCTCTCAACCAATCTAGAATGCTGAGTCATGAGCTTCATGACTAAGGGGCCTAAGAGGCTGGGAGAACAGCAGCCATCTCTCAAAAGGTATCAAAGGGGAATAGATCTTACTGAGTCATGAACTGCTGATATGCCTCACCTGTGGGTACCCACAACGGGCCCATGGGCACCCGTAGCACACTGTGCATCACATGTACACACTCCCCCATCCCATGGAATGTGCCTCTGATGGTAGCAAAAGCAAGTTTTGACAGACAGCTAGTGAGCATGTGCAGAAAGGTGAACTGAATCTGTGGGCCACAAAGAGACCACGAACTTGAGCATTTAACATTACCTTCGGGAAAGCAAAAGGAAAGCTGTCAGTAACTGGCCTGTTGAGAAGCAGGATGGAGTAAAAGCATAGAAGCTTAACAATTCTGCCACAAGAGGGAGCAAGAAGCGTGAAGCATATGTATCCAAATAATGTTTGAGAAAGCCTCAGAACCCTAGTAGAGCTGAAGGAACGTAATTCTTTTCCAAAGTCAGTCAGTAAAGATCAGAAGAGGTGATTATTACTTAAAATGTGCAGATAGCAATTCAAGAATTCTAGGAATATAAAAATATTCAAATAAAAATGACACCACAAAAGGGTCACAATAATTTTCCAGTAATTGATCCCCAAAACATGGAGCTCTGTAAATTACCCAACAAATAATTCAAAAATAGCTGTTTTAAGGAAGCTCAATGAGCTACAAGAAAACACAGAAACATAATTCAATGAAACCAGGAGAACAATGCACAAACAAAATGAGAAGTTCAACAAAGAGATGGAAGTAATAATAAAAAAAAAGGACCAAAAAGAAATTGTGAGGTGAAGAATACAATGAATGAACTAAAAAATGCAACGGAGAGCAATAACAACAAAATGGACCAAGTAGAAGAAGGAATCTAAGAATTAGAAGACAGACCTTTGTATATATACATTCACAGAACGAAGAAAAAAGAAGGAAAAGAATAAAAAAAGTGTATGTGATCTATGGGGTACCAGGAAAAAAACTAATTTGGGAATTATTGCCGTTTCTGAAGGAGATAGGAGGAAGAGGATATCAGAAAACTTATTTTTAAAAAATAATGGTTAAAATCTTCTCAAATCTGGAGATTTAGCCATTTATGAAATCAATAATAAACAGGAAAATCAGAAAATTGACAATAATGTGGAAATTAAACAATACACTTCTGAAAAACACATGGGTAAAGGAAGAAATCAAAAGGAAAATCAAACCTATCTGAAAACAAATTAAAATGGAAACTTAACACATCAAAACTTATAGGATGTAACTAAAACAGTAACGAGGAAAGATTATAGTAGTTAAGTAAGCTTCTACATTAAAAAAAGAAGAAAAATCTTAACTCTATATGTCAAGGAACTAGAAGGAGAAGAACAAACTAAGCCCAAAGTTCGCAGAAGAAAGGAAATAATAAAGAATAGAGATGAAATCAACAAAATAGAGAATAAAAATCAATAAAATTTATTTTTGAGAAGATAAACAGTGATCTCACTTCTAGGAATATATCCTAAGAAACCTGAAACTCCCATCAAAAAGAATATATGCACCCCTACGTTCATAGCAGTGCAATTTACCATAGCTAAGATTTGGAAATAGCCCATCAGCAGATGAGTGGATAAAAAAACTGTGGTACATTTACACAATGGAATACTAAGCGGCAATAAAAAAGAAAGAACTCTTACCACTTGCAACAGCATGGATGGACCCGGAGCTTATTATGCTGAGCGAAATAAGCCAGACAGAGAAAGATTAAGTATCACAAGAACTTACTCATATGTGGAATCTAATAAACCAAATAAACTGATGAACAAAAATGAACCCAGAGACACAGAAGCATGAACAGACTGTTGAACCTCAAGAGGCAAGGCAGACGAGGGTGGGTGGGAAGAGATCAAACAATGAACTTGTAGGCATATATGCATAACCCGTGGACACAGACAATGGGGTGGTGAGGGCCTGGGGTGGGGGCAGTAGTGAGCTGGAAGAGGTTAACAGGGGAAAAAGGAGGACCTATGTAACATTTTCAACAATAAAGTTTAAAAATAAA
This sequence comes from Myotis myotis, assembly GCF_014108235.1. NCBI lineage: Eukaryota > Metazoa > Chordata > Mammalia > Chiroptera > Vespertilionidae > Myotis > Myotis myotis. The sequence goes on from NW_023416320.1 coordinate 14,682,266, forward strand.
ATAAAATAAAAAACTGAAAAACAAGGAAAAAATAAATAAAAGAAATGGATAAATTCTTAAACACATGCAACCTACCAAAGCTGAATGATGCAGAAATTGAAAATATGAACACATCAATTACAAGTTAGAAGAGTGAAGTAATAATGATAATAAAAAACTCTGACCAGAGAAAAGCCTAAGGCCAGATGGTTTAAAGAACTAAGGCTGTATCTGTCACATATGCCACTTGCTGCCAGGTCAGGATGGCTAGTTGACCACATCTATCCAGTGCTTCCTCTACCACAGGGCCAGGAGCGGGGACTGAGCACAGCAGGCTGGCCGGGCCCACAGCATCAGGGGCAGGGCTGTTGTGTCAGCCAGGCCTTTGGTCACATGCCCACACTGGGGCAAGCAGGAGTAAGGCAGTGTAACTGAGAGCACCACCAGAACCAAGTGGAAATGGGGAAGGAAACTTCTCCAAGGAATGAGGGATGAGGTCATGGAAAGGGAAGAGATAGTGGTCAGCTGTGTGTGGATGAAAATGAATCACAGCTGTGACACCGAGCACCGACCGGGCCCCACAGCCTTTGGCAGGGCGCTCTGAACTTACTGAGCCCTTGGGCACCAGGCATGTGGTCCAGTTGGGGTCACCAGCTTTGTGCAGCTCCCCTCACCAGCTCCATGAAGAGGGGGCTGAGGCATTTTTAGGCAGAGAACCCAGAGAGCACGAGTGGGCTGCTGGATCACAGCCCAGGTCCCTGCGGCAGGTCAGCCAGAGAAGAGAGGCTGACCCTGCTGAGAGGAAGAGGGGAGGAACGAACCCAGACTGGAGGCTAGAGGGCGAGGCCAGATGACAAACACACTGGGAAGTGAGACCTTGTTCAGCCCTTGTCTTTCATGGCTCTCCCCTCCTAGAAGGCGCAGAGCAGACACAGTGAGCGGGGATGCAGGGTGAAAAAACAGGGTGGGAATGTGGAGAGGCCGTCCCTCCCTTCCCACCGTAGGCTTTCCCAGGGCCTGAGGCCGGACCAGCGGGCAGGCCAGGAGCTTTGAAGGGACAAGAGATTGAGCTTCAGACTGGCCTTTTCACTGCCAGAAAATGGAGACCTGGGTGACTAGAAAGACTGTGGGACCTGCAAGACTTCGTCCAGGAATAAAGAATGATGGCCCAAAGCAGGTTGGTTGGGGACCATGTGAGAGAACAGCGTTCTGCTTCCATCTGCACCCCATCAAGTCCGGTGCACCAGTGAGCTGGAGATGATTAGTAAGCACCTTCTGTATGCCAAGCACGGTGCGGGGCATGAGGGACACAGCACCTGGCCTCGCTCCTCGTGCCCTGCCGGGGCTTCCTTTAGAGTGGAATCCCAGGTCTGTGCCTGCCCACCCGCCCCTTGGCAGCAAGACTGAGCCCTCACTGTATTCCTGAGATGGTGACTCCTGGATGCCCTCTGCTTGTCCTCCAGCTCCTAAAACGGTGTGGGGTGGAGTCCTACATAAAAGTCCTTCCACAGGTCCCCACCCCAGCCCTTTATCGCACAGCCCTCCACAGCGTGGAAGTGTGTTCATCCATGCAACTAACGTCTATTAAACTCCTGCTATGTGGCAGGCCCTGTGCTAAATAAAATGAAGATGACGTGGGGAAGAAAAAGCTGCCTCACAGCAAAATCACACAATCGCAGTTTCTGTTGTCAGATCAACTGTGAAGGTATCACAATGCCTGTGTTCAAATAAGCCTTCCTTTATTGTTTCAATTGTTCTATTTATTACTTGTTAATCTCTCACTGTGACTAATTTATAATTTAACTTCATCATAGGGATGTATGTATGTTTAGGAGCAATCATAGCATATATAGGGCTCAGTACTATCTGCAGTTTCCAACATCCACTTGGTACCTTGGAAAGTGCCCCCTGTATATAAAAGTGGAATTACGGTATCATTTACTTAGAGGTTGCGCATAGAATAAATTTTAAAAGTTCTCACCACACAAACACACCCAAAAAAGTAACTCTGTGAGGTGATGGAGGAGTTAACTAATCTTATGGTGGTAATCATTTTGTAATATATATATATTTGTGAGATTATATAGATATCAATTCCTCATGTTGTCCTTTAACTTATATAATTTTACATGTAAATTATATCACAATAAAACTAGAAAAAAATTCAGGAAAAATAATTTGTACATATAATTCTGCACCCTCCCAAACTATACTACATATGAGGGGAGAATAAGTATAATTTCAGTTGTGCCAAAATCTTAAAAAAATAAAAATTCCTTGTATATATATATGTGTGTGTGTGTGTGTGTGTGTGTGTGTGTGTGTGTGTATATATATTCTCAGGGAGCTACATGAAATTTTACTCCAAAGCAACAACAAAAGTAACAAGAAAGAAAGAGAAAGTGAAAAAAGAGAAGAGCAGAGAAGACAGGACAAGAGAAAAAAAGAAAGGGGGTAGTAAACCAGAAAGGAGGAATACACAGCATTTAGGAAACGAAGTATCAAACACAGGACAACATTAAGGGAATTCGTGGGATAATGATGAAAGGAAATGTTAGTCCCAGAAAGCAGTGGGTCTAGAGTGGAGCAGAAGGTTGGAAGGCTCCAAGAAAGACACCTGCACAGGGAAAAGAGTAAAGACCTAGTAGATTATCTGATGTCTCTGTACTAACGTAATGATGTACTTAACCGTATTAGATTGGCAAAGGGTTTGGGGATACAATAGTGATATTTCATAGAAAACTGAGAAGATGACAAAGAAAGTAATTATTAACTCCAGGAAAAAGAAACAGATCCAAAGAAAACATAATTGTCATACCCATATTGATTAATAATAAAAATTTTGATTTAACCGAAAACTTGAATGAAGTTTGTGTTAGGGGTGTATAGAGCTATTCCATCTTCATATTTTTAGTAGATAGTCAATAACAACTAAACTAATAATGTTTTAAAGTAGTAATGCATGTTACTTAGAAACATGAGGTGAACATTGGGAGAATCAGCTAATAAGATTTGACAATGATTATACCTCTGGGAGCAGAAATAATCTTTGGGACGCTGAGTGGGATAAGAAACAGCTAATTTTCATTATAGGCTTTGAAAATCTATTGGATCTTTATATCTGTGTACATCTATCTGTTTAATAAAAATAAAAATTGTTTTTAAAGGAGTATATTAGCCACGTAGTTTAATTTTTATTACAAGATACATTTTAAAAGTGATATAATTATCCCTTTCACCTTCTTTTAGAGTCTAAATTTTACTCCAAAGCAACAACAAAAGTAACAAGAAAGAAAGGGAGAGTGAAAAAAGAGAAGAGCAGAGAAGACAGGACAAGAGAAAAAAAGAAAGGGGGTAGTAAACCAGAAAAGAGGAATGCACAGCATTTAGGAAACGAAGAATCTAACACAGGACAACATTAAGGGAATTCTTGGGATAATGATGAAAGGAAAGCTTAGTCACAGAAAGCAGTGGGTCTAGAGTGGAGCAGAAGGTTGGAAGGCTCCAGTGAAGAAGAAAGACACCTGTGGGTCGCCACCCCTTTGGCGGTCGAAGGACCCTTTCACAGGGGTTGCCAAAGACCATCCTGCATATCAGATATTTACATGACGATTCATAACAGTAGCAACATTACAGTTATGAAGTAGCAACGAAAATAATTTCATGGTTGGGTCACAACATGAGGAACTGTATTTAAAGGGCCAGAAGGTTGAGAACCACTATTTTAGACGATTCTATTATCAGTATGTCTAGCATTGTTATTCATAACCCTCATCTTCAGTTCATCCAAATGCAATATTTTAATACATTTCAGCCAGTAGATAATAGCAAAGATAAGTGATTTGATTAAATCTATACACATAGCAAGTGTTCTCAAAAAAGATGTTCTATTTCTTTTTTTGCATTCAGGAATTTAGGCCCAAAGTTATAGGCTGGAAAATAAAACTTACCACTGAAGTATAAACAGTACTCATGCAGATTATAACAACATTTGTAAAATTTATGGGCAAGGTAATCTGTTAGATGGTTATTTAAATGTGACAAAGTAAAGTTGAGAGTAAAATTCCAACATCTGGGGCCAGAATATCTGTATTCAGGAGGGTTAGATGTGCATGCCAATGAATCAAGATGCCCTTGAGGTACTCTGAACTTTTTTTCTGAGAGGTATCCTTGATTGAAGTGAATGTCCCAAATCAGTAATTGATATCTTACTTACTTATCTTTGTTAAAATTTGTTGATTTACCCACTGAACATTTGTAAGAGTTATTGACCATCTCAGGGTTGCTCAGGAAAAGAAAATAATCAAAAGTGCTTCTGGTGGCTAATTTCATGTCAACTTGACTGGCCTAGTGTTTGATCAAACATTCTGGGTGTGTCTGCCAGAGTGTTTTGGATGAAATTAACATTTAAATTAATAGATTGAGTAAAGCAGATTGCTCTTCCAATGTGGGTGAGCCTCATCCAATCCACTGAAGGCCAGACTAGAATAAAAAGGCAGAGTAAGGGAGAATTCCCTCTCTGCATGATGCCTATCAGCTGGGACATCAGATTTTACTCATAATGGAACTTACTAGTATAAGTCAGCTCTCCTGGTTCTTAGACTTTCATATTCAGACGAGGGTTATACCACTGGCTCCCATAAATCTCCAATTTGGCAACTGATGATCTTGGGACTTCTCAGTCTCTATAACTGTGTGACTCAATTCTCTATAATTAATATCCCCTCCTCTCTCTCTCTTTCTCCCCCCCCCCCACCTCTCTCTCTCTACACACACACACACACACACACACACACACACACACACACACACACACACACACACACAGGTTCTGTTTGTTTGTTTTTAAAGAAAAATCCAGACTAACACAGTTTTTTATATAACTTTTCAGGAGGAAATTAACAAGTTCAGTTAAATTGACATTTCTAAATACTTAAATATCCAGTCAACCACACTGAGGTCATAGATATCTAATTTTTGTCTTAGTTTAGTCTTTTGGCATGAATGTAACAGGAATCACCTAATACTAATCTAGGCCAAATATAATTTTAAAAAGGAAGGTGGGGAGGGATTTATTGTAAGGAGAGACAAGTATTTTGGTGCCGTCAAGGGCAGAAGTGCCACTACACACCACGAAAGAGATTGAACAGGACGTGAGGCCATTTCATGTTCCCATTTAGACTTATCTCAGGACATTCGTTTTATTTCTTTTTCTCTCTACTGACAAACTATCACTGTTACTCTGTTCACAAAGTGATAACCATGCCATAATTCAAGAGGTTTTACTCTCCTTAATTCAAGAGACCAGCTCATGTAGGGGATGGAACTAACGCTAGCTTCTTATGGGAGGAATTTGGTCATATTTGGGTTAGGTACTCCTCTTGATCCAACTATCTTTTAGGAGCACAGAGTCATGTTGTATGAACACGACTGTCATCCCCTGTACCTGTGACTGTGTGGATGAGAATTAGAATTCTGTCTTATCTCAGAATAATTCTGAACTTACGTTTTCTTTCAATTTATGTTAGATCTTCTGTGTGTCCAGCACTGGGGCTGTCATTCTGAAAAAGAAAGACACGTTTCTTACCTTCACAAACCTTACTATCTAGTTAGGTGTTTTGTGGCATATAGGGGACTGGTGAGAACTGGGCTTATATATACTTAAATTGCCAATGTAATGCAACAAGTTTTTGCAGACAAAAAAGGGTATTATGAAAGCAACTGAAAAGAGGTATTTCGTTCAGACTTGGGAGATCACTGGTATCTTTTTGTGAGAAATCACACCCATGCTAAGACTATAAAGATGCATAGCGGGGTTAGCCTAGTCAAATAGATGAAGAAAAGACCTAACAGAAATGACAAGACAGGAATGTTTATGTAAACAACAGATCATGTTGATGGATCCCAAACAAAGTCATATTGGAATGCTGATGGGTGTCTTCCTTTGGATTTCCCAAAAATCAGATCTTGAGATAAGATAAGACCAAGTGAGTCCTCTGTGTTAGCATCACTCTTAACAGATTTGTCCAACAAAGATGGCCAATAACAATATGTGCATTCTCCCCATGTAGCAACCCCAGCAGAAAAACAGCACTTTTTCCTGGATGGTTTTAGGAAAAAGTTCCATCACTGACTCTTCTGGGAACAATTGGGCCATTGAGGCAATCACCATGGCCAAACATCTGGAATATTCTGATTAGTCAGGCATTAGGGGATTCAGAAAGGCCACACTTGTATCAGCAAATAGTAGGTGAGGATGAGTAGTTCTTCAAAAGATAATACAGCATGATTACCAGAAAAGAAAATGGATGTTAAGCAGGCAAAATCAACACACGTCTACTAAAATTTGGGGTGTAACTCCTTTAATATTTACTTTATACTTGGAGGTGTGTTATGTATACAGACTTAGCAGCCAAGTACTTTGGGGAAGGAGGTGGTAACTGAGTTCATTCAATGGCTCTCTTCTATCAGAGTAGTAGTTAGGACATAAAGGATGATTGCCAAGAGTAAAAATTTAAATCATCGACACTTTATCAGCATATCATAAAAATTTACACAGAAAGAGAATAGTAATTCTTAACCCATATTAGGTTCAGAGACTTTTTTTCACAGATATTTTTTTAAAACTCATAAATTTAATAGACCTGCTCTTTAGCACATTTTTTTTGTACACACATGCTTCTTTTAAAGCATTCAGTCTCCATGAAGCCCAAGTTAAACTTTCAATCCCGATTGACTGGATGCTTTCAAAGCCCTTGGCTCCCTTGCAAGTAAACAGATAGTCCTTTTCATAGTTATAATATAGAAATGCCATTTAGATGAATTTGTTGATTTTTAGTTTTAAACTGCTGAAATTATAAAGATACACAAATACTAAACATTATTTTCATAGCGTATTCTTGTTCAATTCAGTGTCACAATCTTAAATCAAGACAGATAAACTGTATTCAATTTCTGGTGAGGATACAAGGGCAAAAAATTAAGTCTTTCTGAAGCTTTTGAATATTGTTTACTCCCATAATAAAGAAGGCAGCTTGCTGCCTAATAAGATGAGGCCTGGGAGGTTGCGTTATCAATTTGTTGATTCCTTGGAGGGGAAAAAAAACCACATTTTAAAAACAAATCCAAGAGTAAGACACACATGAATGCAATCCATTTACACTGAGAGCACATTTCTATACTGTTCCAAATAATGAATTTCTGTATAGAAATTTATTCCTTCTACCATGCCTTCCCTAAATAGTATGTTCAAGAATTAAATATATCTATGTTTATAGGAACCACTTTAGGGTTTCTCTGCCTTTTTTTTTTTTTTGGATAAACAATATTATAAACAACCATAAATTTGTGAAAATGTTAAAATGCTAAATTTGTAGGTTTGCCAGATAAAATACAGGATGCCCAGTAAAATTTGAATTTCAGATAAGCAATAATTATTTTTTAGGATAAGTATGTACCAAATATTGCATGAAACATACTTATGCTTAAAAAAGAAACACCACTATTGTTGTTTATTTGAAATTCAAATTTAATTGGGCATCCTATATTTTAATTTTCTAAACCTGGCAACCCTATACACTTGAACACAATATTGTTTTATTCATTTGTAAATAAACATTTGATTTACATATTGAAGTAGTTTTGGTACAGGCATCTCATTTTATTGTGATGTCTGTTTTCCAGTTAAGAATATACAATTATATTCTCATTCCCCCCCCCCCCCCCCATAATCAGTTTCAACTCATATCCTTTAAACTCCCACAGAACTTTATGAAGAAAACCAGACTGAGATAGATGTTTCTTTATTTTCAAACCAACTCTTTTAGTATGTGAGGAAATATTATTAAAAGTTGTATATTTTATGCTTCTAAAGTAACTTATATATATGATATTAAATGGTTTGTCTTCAAAAGCAGAAACTTTTCAAAATGAACCATTGTGTAGAAATGAAATCAGTGAGTGTAGAAAATGAATAATTCATTTTTAAGTAAATGAGAAATTATTTTGTTATGTTACTTATACATCTTCACATTTATAGTTAAATAGTAATTTGCGATACACAGAGTATTAGTTGTGAACTGTGGTTTTCAATATCACAGACACATTTGTTGCTGTGGTTTTGCAATATCATTCCCTAATGCTTCTCTCAATTGTGGTTTTCATAATCATTGTTTGATAGTCATGTAACTGTGGTTTGGGGCTGCTATACCCATTTGAACAGAGATAATTGCTTATAGGTTTTGCTGTCTTTTTATTTTATAACCTTAGTAAGTTAAACTAGAATAAAGAAAAATTTAACTTTAAATAACATTAACATTCTCATTAAACATTATGAGAAAGCACAAAATATAATAGTATCCTTGTTTAATTCATTCATACTAGCTATAATGAACATGCATATTTATAAATTAAATAAACTATATTTATTTCTAATAGTGGTCTGGTTATTTTATCAATCTTGCCTTGAATCTCCTGACTTTTGCTCCTTTCAGCTTTTAAAGTGAATCTTTAGCTGAGATTTATTTGTTTCTCTTTTGCTTTGCATATTTAACCATTTCAAATGCCAAAAGAAACACTAACTGTTATGATATTTTAATTCCAATGGGCATTCCTTTTGGGTGATATAAAAAGTCAGCCAGTTCTGTAAAAAGATCTTTAAAAGCCATAATATATAATACATCCAATTCTAAGCACACCAATTTAATTGTAATGAATTGAAAATTCAGAAGGCAAAAATCTGTGGTTCTCTGTTGGCTTACTCATTCCACAACACAGACACAAGTTACCCTGCTTTTCCTGGTACTGATGGCTTTCATGTGTTGGTCCTTCAGGGGAGGGACTTTATCAATATAGTGCTTTTTTCCACTGCAAAGGACCATGTATTCATACAACCTCATATGGTAACCAGCGCTCATGGTAATGTTACAAAATTCACAATTGGTCTGCAGCTCTGTATAAAGATTCTCGCAGCCATACCTTTCACAGGGCAACTCTTTCTACCTTCCAGAAGATGTCCTGATGGGGTTATAAATGACACTGATTACAGTGCCTCCTTCCTGCACAGGGAGCCGCCTGCATTATGCTCCATCAGCCGAAGCTCTCTCCTGACCCTCAGACGCTTTTAGAGTTTGGTGGGGCTCCCATCGAGGCTAGTCAACCAGACAAAGGGGAGCACAATTTCAGATAAGAATGGATGATCTCACAAGCTGGGGGAAAGTCAGCGGTATCTGGGGGGGGGGGGGGGATGTATGTTAACTGGGGTACAGTTTATTAGTAAATACTGATGACAGAAAGCAGCCAGTTAAACTGCCACTCAGATAGAAGCTACTTCCAGCTCACCCGGGAGAATATATTTAATACTCAGTGTATAGGAAACTATGAGAAACTCAGCTAGCCCCATGCAGCTTAACTTGGCCGAAATAATAACTATGCAAATCACTTCCAAATTTGTTCTTCTGTTGGCTTGCCGTTTCCAACCTTCTACACACACAATAATTGAATAAGAATGAAACAAAACTTTAAAAGCCAAAGAACCATGAAATAGTTATTAGGTCTTACCTGCTTGGGAAATTATGGCAAGATCAAATCTTTTATTAGTCGTCGCTGCTTCCCTGCCGCAGAAGAACTAAAAGGATTAAAGGTCATGGGGCTGGCTGGGGAGGGACATCAGAACTTCCACAGACTTCCTCAGAAAGTTAGTATCTGGTGAGAGATGGTTCACTTCCCTCCTAGGGCTAATCACCTAGTGGTCCTCCTTTTTGATGTGAGAAAAATATCTGCCTGTCTCCAAATTTGGAATTTTTTACAATATGACATGAAAGCTCCAGGGGAGACAGAGCGCTTTAAGGACAGCGCTCAGCAGCATCCCATCTGCGCGGGCCGAGTGGGGGATGGTCCACGTCCAGGGCGGTCTCCAGGGAACCCCGAGAGCAATGAAATGGTCTCCTGAGAGCCCGGGCAGATGAGAGGACTTAACTGGCCCCAAGACACACAGTTGGCATTTGTGATCAGCTGGCTCTCGCCCGAGGATTTTGCCAGGGGCCTAACCTTCCTGCCAAGAACCTGGAAGGGCGGGGGGAAGGAGGGGGGTGGGGTGGAATGGAGGCTAGGGGAGGGGGCGGCATAACTGGGAGCGCAAAGTTTACGGAGACTGAGATTTCTTTGTGCCCCACCGCCTAAGCCAGGAGTGAGACAGGAGAGTTGGAGTCCATCCGAGGGGGCTGTTGGAAGAAGTTGCCAGGAGGGGTGCCCTGGCGGCTGCCTAGCGCTGACGCGGTGTCAACAGCAGAAGGTGGCCTCCTTCCAAGTCCGCCCCGCGCCTCTCCACCCCCCACCCCCCGCCGCGCTCCCCGGCACCCCACCCGACCTCGGCCGGGCCCCGGTGAGCGTCCGGACTGGCTTTGGCTGCAGCCAATCCTCCTTGGGCTGATGGACTAGTCTCCCCTCCCCACCACCCCGGCGCGCCCCTCCCTCCCACGCCTCGACGCCTCCCGCGGCAGAGCGCGAGCTGCGCGGCCCGGAGCGGCGGCGGCGGCGGCGGCGGCGGCGCTCGGGAATCTGCCCCGCACGCCCGGGCGCGGGGAGAGCGAGCGCGCTCCTCCTCCCGCGCCTTCCGCCCCTCTCCCCTCCGCTCGCGCTCCTTCCCCTCCCTCCTTCTCTTCCTTCTTTCCGGGTTCCCCTTTCCCTTTTCTCTCTCCCAGTCCATTCGTTTGTAAATTCCCGTTCTCTCTCCCCCCCCCACCCCCC